>NC_081379.1:790379-952879 GCF_030684315.1 Stegostoma tigrinum | reverse complement strand
ATTAATTAAATTCTAAATGCCAGCAGCAGCATTTGTACCTGGGTCTCCAACGTTTTAGTCTCTGTCTCTGCATTACTGTGTCCAGCTATGTCACCACTAGCGCAGTATCTTCCTTAAACTATTAGAACATAGAACAATACAGCGCAGGACAGGCCCTTCGGCCCTCGATGTTGCACCAACCTGTGAGCTAATCTAAGCCCCTCCCCCACACTATCCCATCATTATCCAAAGTCCTCTGCAAAAAAACAATCATGCTTAAGTTAGTGATAATGGGACCTGCAGATGCTGGAGATTCCAAGATAATAAAATGTGAGGCTGGTTGAACACAGCAGGCCAAGCAGCATCTCAGGAGCACAAAAGCTGACGTTTCGGGCCTAGGCCCTTCATCAGAGTAAGATGAAGGGTCTAGGCCCGAAACGTCAGCTTTCACGCTTGTTACCTTTCTAAACAACCCCATCATTTTAACAACAAAGCAAGTTTAATCCTGCTGCCCCCAGAAAGGATTTTGTAAAGGGTAAATATGGAGGGTAAGGTCCACCCGAGAAATTATTGTTGTGATTTCTAATCTGCTCCCTGAGACGATGGTTGATGCAGATTTAAACAGACCTTTTAAGAGGGATTGCTAGAATATTTAGAAAGGAAAAATTTGTAGGAGAGTGGGACAAAATGGATAATTCCTTCATATAAAAGCAAAATGTTGTAGATGCTGGAAATCTGAAATAAAAACAGAAATGCTGGAGAAACTCAGCAGGTCTGGCAGCATCTGTGGACAGAGAAACAGAGTTAATGTTTCAAGTGGGGTTGTGTGTGGAGGAGAATAAAACTGGGATAACACAGTTCAATAGCACCAGTTCATAAGATTCAACGAGATGTTCCTTTTGCTTCCCACGGTCTTCAATTCTTCGGTGTCCTTTGTCCAGGTTCTTTCACTTCTTCTCAGGGTGATTGGTACATTACAAAGTGTACTTTGCAAGCTACAAGGTCTCTTGTCACTGGTTAAAGGTACAGCTTACACTAACTGGTTGGGGGAAAAAATGTCTTTCTTCAGGCTTCATATACTTTTACAACAGAGAGAGACACCTGCTTTTCCAGTATTCTAGAGGCTTCTCACCCTTTATTATAAACCCCTGAACTCTTCTCCTGTCCAGGAGCCATAAGAAAGCTGTTGCCAGGCGTCCACATTTACAGAAACCAATCAGCTACCAGTTGCTAGACCCTAGTAATGTCATATCTGTTTCTCTCTTTTTTTTCTCCTCCTCTCGCTCTCTCGCGGTCTCGCTCTCTTTCCCCCACCCACTGCTTGCAAAGCAGCAATGTAAACACAATCTCGATGCATCACAGTGACGTGTTTTCAAAACTGTAGCGATTCTTTTCTCAGTGTTTGGTCTTAAAAGAAAAGCCTTTTTGCATGTTAGTCCATAATCAGAAAATGAAGGAAAATAACAACTTGTACTCTTTACTCTGTAAATATTCTCTCTGCTGAGCTGGTTTTGAAACTCGGTCAAACATTCATGGCTGTCAAAATAAATAATTAAAGCTTCAGACAATGTGGCTTATTGAATTTGAAAAGAAATATAATTTTCTAAGTTCAAGCTGCAAACCAATTTTGCTTCCTAAGTTAAATCTGACCGAATATTTAGACCATGACAAGAGGGTTTACAAAGACTATTATAAACTGCTTTTTCTCCTGGGAAAGGTACTCGACTCAATTTCAACTCTTACACCTGCTGGCCAAGGTAATGCTGAACCTATCCTTACCGTACTAATCAATCGATGGATTAAGAACATAATGCAACACCTAAGTTGTCAAAAAAAGTAACATTTTCCCGTTAGATTGTTGCCATTTTCTTAGCTTCCCATTCACTTTGGGGTTTCCAGAGGATTCCAAAACATGGATTACCCTACTAAGGGACACAAAACTTTCACCTCCGCCCCCCCGCCACCCAACCCAATCCCTGGGTGGTCACTGGCAGGCCTCGCATCGTAAACGTGGTGCATAGGTTCATAATGCGAAGCTACAACGCGAAGCTAACCTAAAGCTTTCCCTATCTATCAGGAAACGGCCTGGATAGGGCTCCTTTAGAAAGGAACATTCAAATTTTTGGTGCGGTGCCTCAATTTTCTGAATTGCAGACCCATTCCTGACTTTTCTGGGACATTAGAGTCAGTCGGAGGATTTAGTTCTCGTTCTAGTGCTCCAGCTGTGGCCTCACCAATCCTCTGAACTGGCATTCCTTTGTTTTTATTTTCCATCCACCTTGAAACAAAAGCCAGCACATCTGCTTTGTCTTCCCAGTTCCTTGCTGTATCTGCACAGTAATTGTTTTTGTTGAGTCATGTACAAGGACCCCCCAGATTCCTGTGTCACCACATTGTGGGCCAAAGGGCCTGTACTGTGCCCTACTGTTCTATGTCCTACCACATTCTGCAGTCTTCCTCTGTATTAATGATATGCCAGGCTTTAGAGTATCCTGAGGTTATGAAAGGCACTATAAAAAAGGAAGCCTTTTTGTTCTTGACCCGAACGTTATTACTTTGTGTAAGGATCTATATAAATGCAGGTTTATCCACAGGGGTGGAGTGCCAGCCTTTGTAGCTGCAAGGTGAGGTCCAATTTGTTACAACTTTCCTCGTCTCTGGATGGAGTTATCAAAGAATGAACACAAAATAATGCAAACATGTATTTTAACATAAACAGGGCTGAGCCAAATCCTGTTCCTGTTTATCTTTCAGGCTGAATTAACGTTTTGTGCCGGGGACATCATCAGCGTCTGGGGAGAACTGGATGAAGATGGATTTTATTATGTAGGTTTATCCTAAACAATATTTCACACAAGCTAAAATATGTCATTATTTTATTGAACTGAGAAAAGAATTACCTTCATGGTGCAGAAAAATCAGTTCGCAATAAACAACTGCACCTCCCAGTCGCAAACCATTTCAACTTCCCCCCACCCCACTCTTTGGATGGCATGTCCATCCTGGGCCTCCTGCACTGCCACAATGATGCCACCCGAAGGTTGCAAGAACAGCAACTCATATTCCGCCTGGGAACCCTGCAGCCCAATGGTATCAATGTGGACTTCACCAGTTTCAAAATCTCCCCTCCCCCCACTGCATCCCTAAACCAGCCCAGTTCATCCCCTCCACCCACTGCACCACACAACCAGACCAGCTCGTCTCCACCTCCCTAACCTGTCCTTCCTCTCACCTATCCCCTCCTCCCACCTGAAGACCCACCCTCAACTCCTACCCACTAACCTCATCCCGCCCCCTTGACCTGTCCATCCTCCCCGGACTGACCTATCCCCTCTCTAACTCCCCAACTACATTCATCGTCATTGAATCTAACCCCGCCTCTTTGACCTGTCTGTCTCCTCTCCACCTATCTTCTCCTCTATCCATCTTCTATCCGCCAGCCCCTCTCCCTAGTTATTTCAGAATCCCCTTCCCCTCCCCCATTTCTGAAGAAGGGTCCAGACCCGAAACATCAGCTTTCCTGCTCCTCTGATGCTGCTTAGCCTGCTGTGTTCATCCAGCTCCACACCTTGTAATCTCGGAAAAATCTTCTGTTTTTCATTCAATGCATGCACAGTTGCCTGCTGCGTTTCTTCCTGATAACAGGAACATCTTCCAAAAGGTTGTGAATCAATTTGCAACAACAAAATATATTTGAAATGAGAGACAGAAAACACAGAACAAATAATTTATGTAATTTTCTCTTCAATTGCCATTAGATCCAGGGAACTGGTCGAACAATCTCAGTTGTTCTCTTCAATAAGTCCCAAAAGTTGGAATCACATACATTTCCAAGCTCCCTTCAAATCCCTAGTGTATTTTTATTTTTCCCTTTATGGGGTCAGATTCGCCCCTGCATTTAACTACGTAACAGTGACTACACCTCAAAAAGTGAATGATTGGATCAGATGGACCAATGAGCCCAGGAGTGGCAGATGGAGTTTAATTTAGATAAATGTGAGGTGCTGCATTTCAGAAAGGCAAATCAGGGCAAGACTTATACACTTCCTGGTAAGGTCCTGGGAATGTTGCCCAACAAAGGGATCTAGGATCAGAGATGATGGGCACTGCAGATGCTGGAGAATCCGAGATAACAAAATGTGGAGCTGGATGAACACAGCAGGCCAAGCAGCATCTCAGGAGCACAAAAGCTGACGTTTCGGGCCTAGACCCTTCATCAGGATAAAGGGGGATGGGGTGGCAGGTTCACAGTTCCTTAAAAGTGGAGCAGTAGGTGAACAGGGTGATGAAGAAAGCGTTTGATACACTTGCCTTTATTGATTAACGCATTGAGTACAGGAGTTGGGAGGTCATCTCGCAGCTGTACAGAACATTGGTGAGGCTGCTGTTGGAATAATGCATTCAGTTCTGTTCTCCCTGTGATAGGGAAGATGTTGTTAAACTTGAGAAGGTACAGCAAGGGATGTTTCTGGGGTTGGAGGGTTTGAGCTACAGGGAGAGGCTGGATAGGCTGGGGCTATTTTCCCTGGAGCATCAGAGGCTGAGGGGATGACCTTTATAGAGTTTTATTAAACCATGAGGGCCATGGATAGGCTGAATAGCCAAGGTCTTTTCCCCAGGGTGGGGAAGACCAAAACTTGATCCCATAGGTTTAAGGTGAGAGGGGCAAGATTTAAAAGGGACCCAAGGGGTAACTTCTTCACGCAGAGGGTTAAGTGTGTATGGAACAAGCTGCCAGAGGAAGTGCTGGACCCTGGTACAATTACAGCATTTAAAAGGCATCTGAATGGGTACATAAATAGGAATCTTTTAGCGGAATATGGGCCAAATGCTGGCAAATGGGACTAGGTCAGATTGGGATGCCTGGTTGCTACAGATGTGTTGGAGTGAAGGGTCTGTTTCTGTCCTGTACAACTCACTTGGAGCGTCCTCGCGGCCTTTTCTAAACATTGGCTCTGTGCATCAGCTCAGCGTGAGGCAGCTTGGAGACATTCTCCCCATTCAGCGTCATCTGTGTGTGAGGGCCAGAGGTGGTGGCTGCCGGCATTTCCAGGGGTTTGTGCAAAAACAGAGAGTAATAAATTGACAGGGCATCTATTGTTAGTGCAGGACAGTTTGATATGTCCTAGTTCAGTGTCAGGCTTACACTGCGAGCAGGTGCTGAGGGCCCCATTCATGAAGTTGCCAGTTCGATCGACCCTATACTATGTGGGACTGTAGGAATCCCCTTGTGTGCGTTAGCCATTAAGTGCCTCTGTGCACACATTGATAAGGTTGAAATGAAACACAGTAATGAGTGAATTCCCATTATTGCAGGGTGGGATTGAACAGATTGGGAGGAATATCAATCATTAGGTTCGAGATGTGGAAATTTCTTTGTTCTTCAGTTTGATCTGTATGCTGGTATGCTACCTCACTAGATATCGCACCGTAAACAATAACCACAGGACCATAAAAGATAGGACACGTATTCCACCATTCAATGAGATCATGGTGATTGAGTTGCTAAAGCCCTCTGAGTCTCACACTGTTTCTTTGTAGGAAATCCATGAGTGGATCCATCAATCCACCAACTCCAAGCTGCCATCAAGTCAAAAAGACATATTGCCCATACACAAAGGGTGATGTAAGAGTTTAATTGAACGCCTACAGTGTGGAAACAGGCCCTTTGGCCCAACAAGCCCCCACCAACACTTGGAGCATCCCACCCAGACCCATTCGCCCTATAACCTACCTAAGCTACACATCCCTGGGTACTGTGAGCAATTTAGCACGGCCAATCCACCTAGCCTGCACATCTTTGGACTGTGGGAGGAAACCGGAGCAAACCCGCACAGACAGCCACTAGTTCTTTTTAGCAATCTTTTATTTCTCTGGAGTCAATTAATCGTCAACACCATGTGAATCAATCAGAGGAGCGGAATTCTTATAAATTCACAGCCTGGAGTCTGTGCAAGGTGCATTTTCAGAAACCACTTGTTGAGTTCAACTTCTCCCTGAATATAACTTTGATCTGGTGTTCTTGATATAATCTGTGTTTCTTGTTGAAGAAGCTCTGGCCTGATCCATACATTCACGCATTTTACCCATTTATACTCCACACCTATCGAGACTCTGCCCACCTGGGGTTTTTAAATGTTTAATTGACAATGCCCACAACACTCCTCCCCCCCCATACCTTCTCCCCACCCCACCATCCAACCCAGTACCCTAACCCCTGCCCCCTCCAAAGTCAGTGTCATTCTTCACAACAGTTTCCTGCTCTGTTACCTGCAAACTGACCCGTGGATTATACACAGCCACAAGGAGAAGGGAGCTGTATGATTTTTCCATGAATTGTTGGAATGTAGAAGGTGCCAGCTGAAGGGATGGTGCAAGACAATCCAACTGGGGCTTCTGGGGGGGGTGGGGTTTGGATACATTTGCTTGGCTCTGGGGGAAGAGTAGTGTAGTGGGTGGGATGAGGTGGGGGGTTGATAGGAACTAATTATTCAGAGCGCTAGCACAGGCACAATGGGCTGAATAGACTCTCTCTCCACTGTGAGGTCCTTTGTACTAACATTGTGTCATTCACTTACAGGGGGAGATCAATGGCCAGAGAGGTCTTGTCCCTTCAAACTTCCTGGAAGAAGTGCCCAATGATGTTGAGGTCTATCTCTCTGAGGCTCCCTCCAGATACCCTCAAGACCCACCAGCCCACCTGAAAGGGAAAAGGGCAAGTATTTTACTCTCAACTGGATTCAAGTAAATTATCAACTCATCCAGGTTCTGCTTCATTTCATGGATTTTTTTGTTGGATTTATGTTTCTGTTGCCCTTTCAACATTCTTCTTGACATAAACATTAACCATCGTCCTCTGGGATTAACATGTTAGTCAATTATGATTTTTTTGCCTCACACCACGGTCACCGTATGGTTTGTAAATCACCAAATAAGCTCCTGGTGGAGTTCCAAACTGTTCTGAGGCAGCAAGCGCCAAAAGCCATCTCAAACTTCTGTGTCAAAAGCCCCAGAGGTGAAGCCTCTGTGCCCCCAGTGGATCTGTTTACCACGGCCACCGGCTTGAGATTGGCTCCCACATTGTTCAGAGTTTGCAGACCCATCAAACAGAGAAATATTCTTCCTCTTCCCAACACTCCCCTGCCCAGGGGCAGCTGATCTAAAATGGCTAGCCTTCATCAGGGAGACAACCTGGATGGGAAAATGACAGCTGCTATTTTTACAACAATATCATTTTCTTTAGCTACCACGCTGTAATTGCCGTGAAACTTGCCCTTTCCTTTTAAGTTCTAATCATATGTTTCTGCAGTTAGCCTAGAGCTGACTAGTTCCAGCACTGGCCCAAAATAAAACGACGTTATCCAGTCCCAGTAGGGTAAGAGTTGCTTTCGGCACCTCAGCTGATGGTGTAGTGATGCCTTCTGTCAGATTTCCTCAGTTACTCCTTCCTTGTGAGCCAGATTCCACATAGCCTCTCGTCTGGAACTCTGCCTTCTGTGGTCTCAATGATGCTGGTTCCTTAAAGTCATTCAGAATGTTTAGAAACAGCAACATAAGGACATGTGCAACAATGGATCTAGGGACTGGGGTACAGAGAAGGACATTGACACAGTGCAACCAATGGCAATGTACTCGTGGCTTTGCCTTGATACAGAACGTGCTGACTGTATTTCTATAGCATCCAGTTAACTCAATATTTTCATCAGGTTTTAATGAGGCACCATATGCTATTTATTCTGATGTTGCTAAATGTCGGTGGTTTCAATTTTATTGCAGTGACAAGTGTTCATTTTAAATCTTATTTTTGCCTTTTGTAAAGTTCTCACTCAGCCGTGGATGGGAAAGGCAGATAGTCAGAACCTTTGTTTGGTGAAGTCACTGCAGCATTTGCTTTCTGTACTATTCCTGGTGAATGCATTCCCTCCCTGGCAGTTCTGTCATTTTAATTTCACAGTGCCTGTAATTCCATACTTTTCAGTGAAACAACTGACAAACTAATTCACTTTCAGACATTTATGTCATTGACTGTGTGATTCCCCTCAGGAACGGAGGGGGCGGGGATATTTTCTGCAACTTGTTCGTACGAAGGCAATCAGGTGCAAACACCATCAAAGCTCAGCCATCAGTCAGTAACAGAATTCCTCATCATCAACATACAGACAGTAAATCATTTCCAGGCAGAAATGAGAGTGTCTGAGGGTTGTGTGTGCAAAACTAATTGTTCCGAAATTGGGAATGCACGTGATAATGGACAGGAGAGAATTGCTTGTCTTGCTGAGTCTGTCCGATGCATTGCAGCTGGGGTAGGTGAGCTCCTCTCTACTGGTTAAGAAGTCAGTGAGCCTCCACTTTATCTCTGTTCTAGCCTGGCCCACTGTATTAAATGGTAGTCAGGCCCATACCAGGCCGGCGGTTGCTCTCAGGCCGAGGCAGCATCTCCAACCCACCCCACCCCAACAACACCCAACTCAGTGGAATTCTAACCCCCTGAGGGTATGAGCATTCAGGGCCATGGCCGCTCCTCACCACTTGGCAATACCACTGGGGAAGACACCAGGAGCACTGCAGCACCCAGGTCAGTGGGGGCAGGGGGCACACATGAGGGGGAAGGGGTTAGCAGCAAAGTTAGGCCATTGGCTTCCCAGTGGGCCTTTGTATCCTTTGGGATAGCAGCTTCCTTTCCCAAGCCCTCTGGGCCTTACCACCCTCCAGATGGCAAACACAGCAGGATGTGCTGGTGAACCTACAACGGGGTAACCTCCTTCCACTTGGATCCTGACCAATAGTAACAGCTGTTTAATGGGCATCATTTCAGGAAGAACGTCACAGAGCTTCCCAGCTCAGACTTCACTGGGCTGGAGTTAGGAATATGGTGGAATTCCAATCCTCTCACCTGATAAAACATTTCTCCCCACCCCCCACGTCGCCCACCTCCAAGCTGCCCTGGTGGAGACTGTCAAATTCCATGCTGTATTTGCAACAACAAACATGTCCTTCACACCCTCCAATCTCATAAGAGAGGCACAAGATGAGAAACTCAGACATCAGGAGAATAAGATTCCAGAAAGATCATCTTCACTCTGAAAGCTGGTTGTCATGGTGATAGACACCATCAATCCTAGCCAGCCCGCTTTCTGTCTGTACCCCACAGCTACCTCCCAGTCACTTCTTGCCATGGCATGAACTTCATACAGAAACTAAACCAGTTAATGACTTCACCTTTAGCCTGGGTCCTGTCGTGTTAATGGAAGAGAGGAGTGAACGATTCTAATAGAGCACAGTACTATTTCCTTCATCCTGCCCCTCTGGCCTCGCTCTCAGTTGTTAGTGTCCCAAAGTTTGGAATTTGGTCAGGAACTCCATGCAGGCTTTGGCTTTATTTTCCTCTTTTCAGAATTGCCTGGAACGTGCCTTTTTTACTGAACTCTTCACTCACCTCCTTATTCTCCCAGTGTGCTTCAGCATCAAATTTTGTTCACTGCTTCTGTGTTGTGTTTGGTTGATTTTATTGAGTTGGAGTACTGTGCTGTAATGAAATGCACGCTGCTCTGTTGTCATCCTGTGAGTTTATCCCAATGATTCGCTTCAGTCTCCCTGCTCTCTCTGAGCAGAATCCTTGGTGTATGTGCACTCAATGTTTTGTGTTTTTATGTCTGCATATGTACATTTACTGTCACCAGTGGTATCCAGCAGTTGTTTGACCATGGACGTGATTTCTAAATCTGGAAAGTATAGATTACTCAATTATAGATTAGGTATAGATAATTCACACAGTGTGGAACAGATCAATATGTGTCCTTAGTATTTCATTACCATAGACAGAGATTAATGATAGCAAATCAAATGCTCTGTTTAAATAAACTCAAGTTATCTTGTACCTGAGATAATGGGAACTGCAGATGCTGGAGATGGGTCTAGGCCCGAAACGTCAGCTTTTGTGCTCCTGAGATGCTGCTTGGCCTGCTGTGTTCATCCAGCCTCACATTTTATTATCTTGGAATCTCCAGCATCTGCAGTTCCCATTATCTCTGATACTACTTTAACCTCACTGCGAAGCCTCTTCCAGGGATGCCTAACCTGAAGAAGTTACCCTCCTCCCTCCGGACCAACCTCAGGGGATCTCTCTCCCATTGCAACTCTCTTGTAATCTCTTCGGCCTTGAAACTGCTCGACCATGTCCTGATATAGCTCTCTGATGAAAGGTCTAGGCCCGAAACGTCAGCTTTTGTGCTCCTGAGATGCTGCTTGGCCTGCTGTGTTCATCCAGCCTCACATTTTATTATCTTGTACCTGATATTGTTTCTTCCAAAATCATCACAAATAAATCAAAAGTATTGTTTTCCTGCGAATAACTAATTTCCCTAATTTTTGAAAGTAGCAGCAGAGACCATTATAAAAAGCAGCAAAACACACACTGGCCATTTTGAGATGGTCAGAACTGTAATGCTAGCAAGTTGTTAAACTTGCATTCAACTGTGACTCGATCACAGCTCCAGGTAATCCCAGAGGCTAGGGTAAGCTGGTGTAAAGGAAGATTTACGAGGATGATTCCTGTATGGAGAAGTATTGAGATAGGGTGTAGTCACTGGGTTAGTAATACCCTACCCTCTGGGGAGAGAAGTTCAAATCTAACTACAAACCAGCAATTTCTGTTTTTGAAAAGCTCAGCAGGTCTGGCAGCATCTGTGAAGAAAAATCAGAGCTAACGTTTCAGAGCCAGTGACCGTTCCTGAGGAAGGGGCCCAAAACATTAACTCTGATTTTTCTTCAACGATGCTGCCAGGCCTGCTGAGCTTTTCCTGCAATTTCTGTTTTTGTTCCTCATTTACAGCATCTGCAGTTCTTCTGGTTTTTATCAAATCTAGCCACAGCAGCTGGTGGAGCTTAAATTCAATTAATAAATTTTAAAAACTAGCCTGTGGTATCCATGGTAACCAGCATGAATTGCTGTAAAAGCCCAATCTTTTCCCTAATGCCTTAGAATGCAGGAAATCTGCTGTCCTTAGCCAGTTAGGCCTGTATGTAACTCCAGACCCACACCCATGTGACTGACTCCTCCCTGCCTCCTGAAACACCTAGTGAGCCGCTCAATTTAAGGGCAGGTAACTTTCTAACTCGAGTACTGTATGTTTTTGAGAGGAAAAGTGTTTTTATGGAGCAAAGACTAGGACCCATTGTGTCCACACTGCCATCTATCTATTGTAAACCCAGTTTTTCCCACACACAGCCCATAGTACTCACCTAAATGCTACTCCAATAAGACAAGATCTTGTTGATTACAAAAGCAAATGCTAGCGATGTAGAAAATGTGTTTTACTGGTCAAGGGAGAGACTAGAAGTAAGAGCCATGAATCCAAATCAGGAGAATCCTTTTTACCCAGAAAGTAATTGGATTTCATTAGCATAAAAAGCAGTTAAAGTAATAGAATTAATCAGTACAGAAGAGGCCCTTCAGCCCTTTGAGTCTGTACTGCCAAAAAAAATTAACCCCTACACTAGTCCCACTTCCCAGCACTAGGCTCTTGATTTTTACAACAATTAAAGTACTTGCATGAGCACTCAAAGTTGTGAGATTTTCTGCTTCAACACCCCTCCCAGGCAGTGCATTCCAAACCCCACCATCCTCTGGATGAAAAACAAACTTTAAAATTATGCCCCCTTGTTACTGACAATGTGAAGGGGGTTTTAGACGAGGTGACAGTTAAGCACATAGGACAGAAAGGAATGAAAGGATCTGGTGATGGGGATAGGGTAAAGAATAGTGAAGCATAAATCGAGTCCACTCCAGTCAGGAAAAGCGGCCAATTTCTGCTGGATACATTTCACAAATGTGGTCCTTCATGTCTGACAATGATCCAGTTCAGTTAAGGAAATGTGTCAGGGAGCGGGGTCTGGGGAAGTGAATTACAGCTTCAATGGGCCAGCACAAACATGAGTGCAACCCTAGCTCAGTGTGAATCTGAAACTGTCCTTTTAAAGAGGATGAAAACCGTTACATTTCAAAAATGTAATTTAAAAAAAGTTGTACTAGAGGAATTTAAGAAGCCAGCAAATATACAAATTTTGAACAATTACAGTTGGAAATAAAAACGCTGGTGCTACACCTGACTGGACCCAACAGCCAGTTTAGAATGTAGCTATAACTGAAGCTCAGTCTTTGTTAAGGTATAAATGAAATTTGAGGCTGTTTTGTTTTCAAGTGAGTAACAATGTTGTTTGGGGCTTTGGTTCTTCCATTTCAGTATCATCATTGCAATCTTTTCTGTTTTGTTTCTTTGCTCATCTGCTGGGAACAGAAGAAGAGTGTTCATTTCACATCTTAATAAACGCACTGTAACCTTCACGTAAGTGAGCAACTGAAGATACCAATAGCAGGAGCTCCTCTAGGTCTGATGCAACCAAGCTACAGTTAGAAACGATTGTGAAAGAAAAAACACTTCCCCAAAAGTGATCTTGTGAAAATTCTTTGCTAGTCCCACACCAGATCCACTGCAAATAATTTTTTTGTATTGAACATTTTCATTTGTCAGAGGTCATGAGTTAACTGCGTTGGTCAGCTATTGTTTACTTGGTCTCGTTTTGTTTTAGATCAAAAGCAAAAATTCAAGACTTTGGGGAAGACTTTTTCTTTCATGACCTCATGTTTATTTTCTTTGTAGAACTAAGACAAGTCACCTTGTTCAGTTTGAGCTGCTGGATGCATTAGACAAATCTGCACTATGGTATCTTCAGGTGTGTGATATTTGGGTGCTGTAATTAAGTCAGAGTAGTCCTTTGTGCATTTTAAAATCCATGTACAGCTTCTGGTTTTCATTTACCCTTTAACGCAATCCCTTTCTACATTTTTCTAAAAAACTAATCAAATCGTATGATACACACTAGGTCCCTGGTGAAAACATTCCAAGGAGGGCTCCATCTCCAACTGTACATCCCCACCACCATCCTGGAGCTGGTATAGTAGATGGGCCAGGCAGCCCAATGTGGGCCAGAGATATGGCTTCAAAAAAGAAAAAGGGACTGTTATCAAAAGGAAAGAAACTGCTGAGGAAGCTTGGTGGAGTGAAGTGATTCTTGTGGATTCGGAATAATCCTGCACTTCCACTGTCTTATTTCCTTTACATCCTTGCCTTAGAGATGCACAATGATCTTATTTTTTATACCCATCCCTCAGTAACAGAGAAGGTATACGTTGTATGTGCTGTCTGTATTCGTTAGCCTTCTCGCCACCAAAAAGCCATTAGTTCAAAACTGTGAAAAGTCTCGTGTTTGCTTACCTGGCTCAGTGTCCAGTGTCTCCCTCACTCCTGCCCCTCTGGAAATATGGCTGTACCTTTCCATCTCAGAGAGATCTTTCATTGTCTGAACAACAAAGTGGCATTCAACTGAACAGGAAAGCAATTAGCAAGCTCCCCACCAACACCCTCACCCTCTCTCTCTCTGCTACCACATACATGAAAACGCATGCATTTCCCTCAAAATGTATACTTGATATCAGTTTTTGTGTCCAAAACTGGTTAAAATTGGTATATGTTCTTGATAAAATAATGGCATGCAAAAAAAAAGCCAGTGCAAGAAAGAAACCATATCTTTAATGCGTTCACTGATGGAGTTATTGCCTCCTCCCATGAAATTGCAGTTGATGGGTTGTTTTAAAAGCAACACAGTTTTGTATTACAACAAAAAAAAAATTGGTTGGCTGATTAATGTGTTTTCACATGCTGGCCAGTACTGAGCTTTACACCTTACTAGGTGTGGCTATGGAAGTATGCAAATGACCATTAACCAGCCAATTAAACAGATTTCATACATGCCTTTAATTTAATATAATGACATTTAACTGATGTTTCTCTTTTGTACATTGGATCATTTGTAAATTCTTGATTTTACTGTTTTTATACATTATTTACAGATTGCCTTCCTTTTTGTAAAATGTCCTTCCAATGAAATGATGCTACTCCCTCCCCAGGTTGTGACTACAACAATCAGACTGTAGTGTAAAGTATTGTAAATTATTGCTGTATTCACATGCTATCCTTACTGAAGAGCTAACCAGTCTTTAATGTTTGTGGTAACAGCTGTGGGTGCGTGCATGTGTAAATTTATTCATGTGTAAAAAGTTTTTATAAATAAATAATTTGATTTTTTGTAGAATAACTTTCTTCTCTATTGTATATGTTATGGCTTGAACACTTACTGGCAAATGCAGTTCCTAAGTTAGAAACTGATGTCTTCAGACATTTCCCTAAGAGGATATTTTTTCCCTCAACACTGACTCCAAATTACAAAGTAATGCTTGTGATTCACTGATCAAAATTAGAGCACAGGAAAACATTCAGCTCCCCCCGCCCATACTATAGCATAATCGCTGCCCCCACCACACTTTACTTCAGCTCTGAAGAGTCATCTAGACTTGAAACATTGGCTTGCTCTCTCTCCATGGATGCTGCCTGACCTGCCGAGATCTCCAGCATTTTTATTCAGTAGATTCCAGCATCTGCAGTAATTTGCTCCTCTATTCAGGCCTTTGTATCTGTGCTGATGTTTGCTGTCCCATCTGCATTTTACTGTTTTATTCCCAAAGAAGAATAATTTTCCTGTCAATGATTGCAAAGATTTGAACAGTCATTTTATAACAGCCAACAAGACAATAAAGCGACAGGTCAGAATTTCTCACAAACCAGGTACATAACTGACTTTGCTCAGAATTATAAATACAATGATCAATTAAGAAAGAGTCAAGATTAAAAAAACCTGATGGTAGAGTTATGATGGAGAAGATGTTAGGCTTGTGATCAGGTGTGTGTTAGTGTTAGGTATTAGATGTATAGTTAATAAGTTCCTTATTTAATGAGGAATGAGTGAAATGGGGAGGACAATTTTCCCTTAGTGAAGTCACTGCTTGATTCATCAAACATCACACCAGGATCAAAGCTAGTAACAGGGAAAATCCCAGGTCAAAGAGGAATAGTGGCTGGATACTGCCAACTTGGATTTCTGTGACCGACCGAGGGAGCTACAGAACCTCTCACATTGGAAGCTCAATCCCAATTGCCCTGACAACCATTCACACATTGATCAGTGGACAGTTACAAATCAAGATTTAAATATTTGTAAATGTTATTTCTGCCACTTTTAGAAAGATTTCAAAGTTTACGAACATGTAGAAACGACAGTGAAATCGCATAGTCCGCTTCAGCAATGCAACACAACTAATCCTTCATCTGCTTCCCATAATAATGATTTCCAACTGTGACACTTTATAAATCAAAAATTAAAACGTTTTAAGAATGTCAACATTTTTGTGCTCTTTTTAATCAGTTGTACTAATCCTGACATTCTTTCACTTTAGGTGGATGGGACTGTCTAATAGACAGAAGTCAACTAGAACATAGTCCACAGGACAGCAACACTGAAATATCTTCTGATCTGCTGTGCCTCTGCAAAACATGAAGGAACTGCCTTTTTTTTTGGTTTTTATTAAATTAAAAATCGGGTCTGCATCGAGGATTTCTTCATCCCCTCTGGAAGGTGCTATTTTTTTTAAAAAAGGCAGTTTTTTAAAATATATATTTTTGTTACAAATTTCTCCAGCAACCTTCAAGCCCAATTGTTTTCAATTCAACTGGAGCAATGGATCATCACAATCTAACGTTCGAAGGCCAGTCAGTAACAGGGGCTAGACCCTGCTCATCTTGTCCACACGGAAGATGCTGCAAACCTGCTGCCTGGAGGATTTAAGTGTGGGTAACTGCTGTGCGATTGTGTTCTTTGACTAATGCCTTAAAAGGAGGACACCTTTTGGAAGTAGTGAGAGATTTAACAGTCGGACAAATTACAAAGTAGCTTAGAGAAGGAATAACCCCCAGTTTAAATAATTGCTCTTCCCTGACCCAGCATCGTTCTTTCAAGCAAGGACAAAAATATCCAGCACACAGCAACAGCTACCTTTTCACCTGCTCAGACAAGTGATGGAACTTCACATTACATTACCTGTATCTTCAAACAATGAAAAATTTTAAAAATCTGACTTTGGCACCTCAATGATTTTGCTCACAGCATGAAGCTACTCTGTACTAATTTAAGGAGACCTTTGGCTAAGGCAGGTGCTATCATCCCCATTTTAAAAGCTTGGTATCTCTTGTAGATTAAAATGCTCTTTAAAGACAAAACTTAAAACAACAGCACCTCACCCACCCTCCCAACGATCCCTAAACTAAATAAGGACCAGATTGGAGATTGTGGAGTGAGGAGATGCTTCAACTGGATAACCCTTTCAAAGAGTCTTCACAATAATAAGGACTGAATGGCCTCTTCATAACAGCATTGACACCAATAATCCTCTCAGCCAAAACACAACACAAGGCATTCTGCATACAAAAGATTGTGCGCACTGGAGACAAGATTTACCAGGATGCTGCCCCGAGGAAGGATTGGGGTTTTCTGCTTGAAGCAGTGGAGGTTGAGAGGAGCCCCAATAGAGGAGTACAAGATTGAGGCGCATGGAAAGGAAGGCACATTCCTGTTAGTACAGGGGTCAATAATCAGGTGCCACAGATTTAAGGTCCTGGGGAGAAGGCTCAGAGGAGAGTTGAAAGAATTGCTTTCACCCAAAAGGGTAGTGTGTGTCTGGAACTCACTGCCTGACAGGATGGTTGAGTCAGAAATTCTTGTAATGTTTAAACAATATTTAGATATTCACTTGAATTTCCATAGCCCTCAGGATGCATGGGGTCAGGTCCTTGTTGATGCAAGCAGGGTCATAATGGGATGGATTACCTCCTCTGTGCTGTAAACATCCAACACACCCAATTCTGATCCAAACCCAACAGAGCTTTCTCACAACTTACCTTATATTCAGGCACATTAAGTCTGAAGAGTTTCCTTGAGTGATTCCATTGGCTATCAATTCGTTTCCAAAAACTCCACTGTATGCTAAATTATTTTAATGTTAAAGAGAGGAGGATGAGCAGAACAGAAGAATGCAACACCAAGCAGAAACTCTGAACCTGGACAGCATTTCCAAATACCTCTCACTGCAATGGTATTTGAAGTCTGTCCGCATCAAGGATAGCAAACATGGCAATACCCTTTTAGCAATTTTATAAAAGGTAAAATAAAACCATGTTATTGCTGTAAATGTTGTAAATTAGGAAAATTAGTCTCAATACCACAAAACTAACTTTGCAATTTGCTTTTGGAATAAAAAATATTCCATAAGAAATATTATTGAAAATTTACAGTCAGTTCCTGGATTGAAAGATGTTCATTAAGTAGTGTTAAAGAGAGAAAGAAAATAAAAGAACTGCAGATACTGTAAATCAGGAAAAAACAGAAGTTGCTGGTAAAGTTCAGCAGGTCTGGCAGCATCTGTGAAAAAGAATAAAAGAAATCAGGGTCTGAGGAAGGGACACCGGACAAGAAACATTAACTCTGACCTTTTTCCTTCACAGATGCTGCCAGACCTGCTGAGCTTTTCCAGAAACTTGTGTTTTTGTAGTAGAGAGAATGTGCTTTCTACACTGAGCCCATTCTTCAAAGTGCCATTCCGGAAAGTTCCAGTTGTCATGGATGCGAATTTAACTTTGCGTCAGGACAGGCTGTTTGTAGCAGGACTGCCCCTGAGCTGGTCACTACTGAACATCAGAACGATGCAAAAGCAACTAACTATCCAGAGAACAGATCTATTAACTTGTGTTGGTAACAAAATCCCCTGCAATAAGGAGGGGGGGGGGGCGGTCAGGAGAATATGGTCTGACAATATCAGGAGTCACTAGGCTAGAGGTGAGTCTGAACAGATTACCCCATTCACAGGATGTTCCTCTCTTTTGCATTTGAGAGAGAGACAGAGAGAGACTCTCGTTTTATCGTGATGAACAAGCCAGCTGTGGCATGGAGAAATACATCCAGTCAGAAGAAGAATCTTTCACAAACCAGAGTAGATTGCAACAAATTCCATCTGCCAACTTGAAGGTCACTGACTCTGAATGGTGACAAGACAGTATCTCCCAGAAACAATAATTACATTTGCATTTGCATTTATTTTTAGATGATTATAGAATCCCTAGTGTGTGGAAGCAAGCTATTTGGCCCATTGAGTCCATATCCTCTGAAGAGCATCTCACTCCCCTACCCTATCCCTGTAACCCCACATTACCCACACCGAACCCACATATCTCAGAACAGCCAATCCACCCTAACCTGCACATCTTTGCACTGTGGTTGGAAACCAGAGCACCCAGAGGAATCCCATGCAGACATAAGGGAGAATGTGCAAACGCCACACAGTCACCCCAGAGTCAAACACAACCCAAGCCCCTGGCACCAAGTGGGAGCAGTACTAACCACTGTGCCACCCTGGCAGCTTTCAAAATAGCTCAGTGCACTTTACACACAAATTCTGTCAAATATATTTTCACTTATGAAAGGTAAGCAGAACAGCCAACAGACATGCAGTAACTTCCTCAAGCAGCAAGGTAAATGGTCCGCTGAATAGTTGGAATGGGACTGGTTGAAGGTTACAAGGGCCCAGCTCATTGGAAGAACTCTCCTATCCCGTGTAATGCAACAGACCCAAAACAGGAAGATTCCACCTTGAAAGGCAACACCCATACTGACCCGGCAGTGCTACATGGAGACTAACCTGGACTCCACTAACTCACTAGCAGCTCCCATGTTGCAACTAGAGATTTGTTGGAAATTACCTCCTTAAACAGCACAAATATACACAATCAATCTTCAAACCACTTCACATCGAGCACTGCTCCAACATCCTTGACAACACAATGCTACAGAAGCTGGATATCCTCAAGAATGCTTGTCTGGCCTGTCCTGTGGATTTGGGATTAACTGACAGTTAATTTTTCATACATGAGAGGTTGCTGAAAATAATTAACCTTTACCAGATATATTAGAGGCATCTCCAATCTAGATTGTGGG
Source organism: Stegostoma tigrinum (assembly GCF_030684315.1). Classification (NCBI taxonomy): domain Eukaryota; kingdom Metazoa; phylum Chordata; class Chondrichthyes; order Orectolobiformes; family Stegostomatidae; genus Stegostoma; species Stegostoma tigrinum. The sequence goes on along the minus strand of NC_081379.1, from coordinate 933,964 downwards.
AGAAGTCGTCAGTAGTTACAAAACTCTCACTTTGGACTGGATACGACATTCAATTGGTTCAGAACATTAAAACTTATCCAAGTATCACTTAAATTCGGTAGATACCTCTGACATTCAACGGCAGCCAGTACTGTTAGACCGAATAAGCATCTTTCATAGGAATCAGTCCTCCCAATCAATGGCATCTCAACAGCAGAAACTACAGAAGAGTCTTCTGCAAAAGGACTGATTTCTGAACAGACATGGAATCCAGTTCAGTTGGATTGGTATCACAGACTGGCAGGTAAAGCAGTAAATGAGCAATGGGAAGTTTTCGATCATTTGGATAAAGTTTAAACAAAGTCCACAGGTTGTATAATCAAGGGCATACAAAGCTCAAGAGGTTAAAAATAAACAGAAAACAAGAGTAAATATCAGATTCACAGAAAAAAAATGAAATTTTTTTTAAAAAAGAGAAACAAGGGTATAAGAGAGATTATAAAATGTGAGGCTGGATGAACACAGCAGGCCAAGCAGCATCTCAGGAGCACAAAAGCTGACGTTTTGGGCCTAGACCCTTCAGCAGAGAGATTTACTGCTTTCAAGTCAGAAGTATGATCTAAGGGTCCAAAAAAGGAGAGGACTCTGTGACAGTAAATCAATGCACACTGCAAACATCTTCACAGAAATTCTGCAGAATATAGGAGCAGCAGTGAGGAAGCTGGATAAAAATTACTGCTGCTGTTCACAGTAAAGTCTTGTTCTGACTGCGCTACATCGCCTTGGTTACTGAGGAAAGCAGGAACAGGGATTGCAAGGACCACGGTCACAGTCATTGAGTTTCCCTCGGCCAAGGCAAAGTGCCAGAGCTCGGGAGGATTTCCAACACTGAACCCTGCTCAGAAACTGGGGGAGGATAAACCCAAAAAGTACACATCAGCTCAATTTCATTGGGTGGGGAGGCTTTTATTTTTAAAGAAGGAGTCAACAACCCAGGTCAACTTGTGGAACATCACGGGTGAAAATAAGTCAACACATTTGTGGGAGGCAACGGTGTCTGAAGAACCTAATTAAAATCTTCGATAAAATATGGAGAGGACAAAGTCACTTGGTAAATTATCACATTAAACCTGTCAACAGAAACTGAAGCTCCATGGAAACAAGACCATCTCAGGGACTGAAACTGCAATGAAGAATAGTTGCTTTACAAACTGGTGAGATACACACACAGCAACAAATCTCTAAATGCAGAATGTGGTGCTCTTTAGGCATTAATTTATAATCTAATCTTGGATATTCAAGTCATCATTTCAAAGTTTGAGGGCATCACAAAATTAATGTGTGTTAACGGTAAACACAATGGTGGTGAGACTTCAGGAAAAAACAAACGAACCTGAAGATGGGCATGTAGCACGCTCAATTGATTCATCCTTTATTTTGGAACACAAACTAAATAGCACAGCAGATATAGCAGTGTGTCACATGCACACATCTTTATAAAGTGCCAGAACAAATTCAGGTGGTGAAATATCCACAGGCAGTGTGCTCTTACAAGTTACATTAATTTAAAGTCATTGTCTTTTGTTCTTTTATCAATGTACATTATTTTTAGTAAGAGTGATCACCTTGAATGCACGTGCGTGCTAGAAACAAATTCACTCACTTTCCAAAGGGAATAAAGATGATCAGGGCTAGTTGAAGGGGAAAACAGCAGCATTGGGAATATTAGGTCGCATTATCAAGGATTGACAAAGGCAGAATGAACAAAATGACCACCTGTTGTGTTGTACCATTTGGTTATATATTCTGTAAGCAAGAATAGTTAGTGTACTTTCTGTGCACGTCATGTTTTATCTTTCTAATAGCAGAAAGAATAATCACAATGAGAAAACTAATGGATCAGATTAAATCTCTGCAGTCGTGTCACATCCAGACAGAGTGAAAAGTTCAACTGATGAGAGAAGGCAGTTCTTGGAACATCCTCATCTTTAATGATCGTGCAGCCAAGCACATCAGTGCAAAAGAAAAAGCAGAAACATTTACGCCCTCCTGCAGCCAACCTGTCAAAAGGATGAGTCATCTCTGCGCAGAAGGTCCCCATCATCTGACATGCTAGACCTCAATTAATTGACTTTAGAATCACAAAATGAACTAAACAGTGTAGGCTGCAGGCTCTGACAACATCTCAGCTGTAGCACCTAGGTAACTAGGTGCCCCTCCAGCCAAGATGGTTCAGTACAGCTACAAAACTATATCCACTTGCAAAATTTAAATCATTTGTGCAACTCCCTCCTGATAGCTCACTATTAGGGAAAATGCTTAGGCCCTAAACCATTTCATTTATCAGTTTTCCTTAAGAAAGCAGCCATTTCAGCTCCAGGAGATCCTCAGGGCAGTGTCTCAAGTCCAACCAACTTTGGGGAGTGTTTGCGGGGCACAGGGGTGTGGTTGGTAATGCTGCTTCAGTAACTACCTTCCCTGCGTTCCAAATAGGTCACAATTGAGGACATTCATTGGTGACTGCATGTTTCCTTTTCAGTCCTTAGATAACGAGCAAGTGCGCATCAACAAGCAGCAAAATGGGATTCACATTGATAAATTCTGAGTGACAGCCTTACTAAACAACCAAAAGATCATCTTCGTAAAAGGCCTAACTTCATCCCTTTGACATTCATACACCAAATCCATGTTAAAATTCTGGGGTTCGGGGGGATTGTGGAGAAAAAGAGAGACAGAAAGAGAGAGAGAGACACACACACACACACACATGCAGAGACAGAGAGAGAGGGGGACAGGCAGAGAGAGAGAGAGGGGGGGACAGGCAGAGAGAGAGAGAGAGGGGGGGGGGGGGACAGGCAGAGAGAGAAACAGGCAGAGAGAAAATTCCATTGGGCAGATTGTTAGCTGAAATTATGTAAATGCCACAGTTAGTGAAGCAGGAAAGAGACCTAGTGGTGCTTTATGTTACCTTCCCAAACGCTCTCCTCCATCTCGAAGGCTCAAGTCTGGAGTATAATGGAATACTCTTCACTTGACTGGCTGATACGTTCCTCTTCACTCAAACAAACCGGACACGATCCAGCCTGAAGCAGTCCACTGACTGTCACTCATTCACTGACAAAGATTCTGTAGTCACGCAGCGCACTGTGAAACATTCACTGCTCAAACACTACCACTGACGACAAGGGCAGCAGGTACACAGGGAAGCCACATCACTGTTTGGATTACAACTGGTCAAAATGGATCTTAGGAGCTTAGAGTAAGTTTGGACATGCAGAAAATACCACTTTGCCATCCTGAAGATGAATTTAAAGAAACATGCAAGCTGCTTTATTTCTGCTTGACCTCCTCAGATCAACTTATTTCTACTGTGACAATCTAATTTAAACAAATGCTATAATCACACCATTTCACTGGATCTGAATTGATTTCAATCAATTTCCTAATTCCCCTCTTAACTTACTTAGAGCCTCACTGCCTCCAGTTCCTTAAAGTTAATGCATCAGTAATTCACTTATTTCCTAACGTGACAGAGACAGACAGAGACAGACAGAGACAGACAGAGACAGACAGAGACAGACAGAGACAGACAGAGACAGACAGAGACAGACAGAGACAGACAGAGACAGACAGAGACAGACAGAGACATCCAAAACAATGAGTATGAAGCATTTGCCAATCACTATGATATAAAAAATTGCCAACTGTTTGCAGTCTGTGAGAATACAAAGCCAGTTCATTAACATCTTAACTACCAACAATTTCAAACCAGTTTCTTTTACAGGAATATAAAAGGCTTTAAAACTCAATGTTTAAGGCAAATGGAAAAGTTAAAAGTATATTGCCATCAGTAACTATAAGCTAAAAATTGATTTTTCATACAGTCTGTTTAAATAAATGACATTCCAAAATGTTTGGTACAGATGAAATGTCCCTAGTCAATAAAAAGAGATATTTCAGGCTCCCATTTTCCGTAATTTAAATGTTGTGCAGTGTCACTACAAATAAAGCTTAAATGCGAAAGCAAGAATTCAGTTCCTTGTTGCTTTGTACTGAGATGCTGGTGTAAATACATGTTTAACAAATACTCCAAGAAATGAAACCAGATGGACCACCTGGCATAGACTGAAGTCCTGTCAATCCTGCAAAGTCCTCCTTACTAACATCTGGGGGCTAGTGCCAAAAGTTGGGAAATCTGACCCTCAGGCTAGTCAAGCAACAGCCTGACATAACATTCTATGAGTATGACTCTGCTCCTGACACCATCATCATCATCCCTGATTATGTCTTGTCCCACCGACATGACAGACCTAGCAGAGGGGATGGCACAGTGGGATACAGTTGGGAGGGAGTTGCTTTGGGAGCCCTCAACATTGTCTCTGGATCCCATGAATTGTCATGGCTTCAGGTTAAACATGGGCAAGGAAACCTCCTGCTGATTACCACACACCGTCCTCCCTCAGGAGATGAATCAGTCTCTCCTCCGTGTTGAGCAACTCTTGGAGGAAGCACTGAGGGTGGCAAGGACACAGTGTACTGTGAGTGAGGGATTGCAACGTCCACCAAGAGTGGCTCGGCAGCAGTACTACTGATCGAGCTGGTCAGGTCCTAAAGGACAGAGCTGCGAGACTGGGTCTGCGGCAGGTGGTGAGGGAACCAACAAGAGGGAATAAACATACCTGACCTCATCCTTACCAATCTGCCAGCTGCAGATGTATCTGTCCATGTCAGCATTGGTAAGAGTGACCCCCATTGCTCAGTTCTTGTGCCTTCACATTGAGAATAACCTCCATCGTCTTGTGAGACACTATCACTGTGCTAAACGGGACAGGCTTCACACAGATCTAGCAACTCAAGGCTGGGCATCCATGAGACACTGTGGGCCATCAACAGCAGAATTGTACTCCAGCACAATCTGTAACCTCATGGCCCGGCACATACCCCACTCAACCATCACCATCAAGCCAGGGGGTCAACCCTGGTTCAATGGAGAGTGCAGGAGGGCATGCCAGGAGCAGCACCAGACTGTATCTGAAGATGAGGTGCCCACCTGGTGAAGCCACCAAACAGGACTACTTGCTCACCAAACAGCGAAAGCAGCAAGTGAGACACAAAGCAAAGTGATCCCACAACCAATGGATCAGATCCAAGCTCTACAGTCCTGACACATCCAGTTGTAAATGGTGGTGAACAATTAAACAATTCACTGGAGGAGGAGGCTCCACAAATATCCCCAACCTCAATGATGGGAGAGCCCAGCACATCAGGGCAAAAGATAAGGCTGAAGCATTCACAGCAATCTTCAGTCAGAAGAGCCGAGTGGATGATCCATCTCTGCCTCCTCCAGTGGTCCCAGCATCATAGACACTGATCTTCAGCCAATGTGATTCACTTCATGTGATATCAAGAAACACCTTGGGCTGACAATGGCATGCAATATTACTTATCCCACACAAATGACAGGCGATAGCCCTCTCCAATAGGAAGGCAGTCAATCTAACCAGCACACCATGATATTCAATGGTGTAACCATTACGAAATCCCCATTATCGACCTGGGGGTTACCAAATGAGTAGAAACTCAAGTGCACTCACCACATAAACACAGTGGCTACCAGAGCAGGTCATAGGCTGGGAAGACTGCAGGGAGTAACTCGCACCCTGACACCCTAAACCTTGCCCACCATCTACAAGGCGCAAGTCAGGAGTGTGATGGAATACTCCCCACTTGCCTGGATGGGGGCAGCGTCAACAACACTCAAGAAGCTCAACACCATCCAGGACAAAGCAGCACCCACTTGTTTGGCACATCCACAAACATCCCACTCCCTCCATCACCAAATGTTCAGTAGCAGCAGTGTGCACTATTTGCAAAGTGCACTGAAGAAATTCACCCAAGATCCTTAGACAACTTCCAAACCCACAATTACTTTCTACTAAAAGGCAGCCGGTATGTGGGGACACCACCCCCATGCAAGCTCCCCTCCAAGCCACTCACTATCCTGACTTTATATATAACCATTGATTGAGGGTCACTGGGTCAAAATCCCAGAATTCCCATTAAGGGCATTACGGGTCTATTGACAATTCTGCTTTCCAATTCTTCTTACCAACGTGTTATGCAGGAAAGTGCAAGATCGTAACACACTTGCCAAGTTTCTACCCATTTATTCAACCTGTCCTGCAGATTCTCCATGCTATCATCATAACACAACCTCTCTGTCAACAATTTTGGTGACATTATATACCGCACCCTCTCGCAAGTAATAGGAAATTGTAAATAATTGATGTCCGAGAACTGATTTTAGTGGCACTGCACTTATGCCTTTCCAACCAGAAGGTTAGGAAATGGAGTACAAGAATCAGGATGTCATGTTGCAGCTTTAGAAGACTTTGGTTAGGCCACACTTGGAGTACTGCGTTCAATTCTGGAATTACAGGAAGGATGTAGAGGCTTTGGAGAGGGGCAAGTGGTCTTCACCAGGACGCTGCCTGTATTAAAGGGGTATAAGCTCTCAGGAGAGGCTAGGCAAACTCAGGTTGTTTTCCCTTGAGCAGTTGAAGCTGAGGGGAGGCTTGATAGAAGTCAGGAAAATTATGCAATGCATAGATAGGGCTGTGGGTGAGAAACTCTCCCTGCCCCCCCCCCCCCCCCAGTTGAAAATGTCTAATACAAGGAAGCATTAATTTAAGGCAAGAGGAACTTCAAAACAGACATAAAGGGCATTTTTTTTGTTTCTAAACACAGAAAATGGTAGGAGTCTGGAAAGCATTGCCAGGGTGTGGTGGCTGAGGCAGATATGATAGATGCATTTAAGGGACTTTTAGAAACACATCAATATGCGAGGAATGGAGGATTTTAGACCAAGGGCAAGCAGAAGGGATTAGTTTAATTTGGTGTCATGTTCGGTACAATACCGTTTGCTGAAGGATCTGTTTCTGTGCTGTTCTTTGTTCTAAAACCAAAGACCCATTCACCCTGATACTCCACCTCCTCTTAACCCATCCTTAAATCGATGCTAACACATTTCCCCCAAAACTGTAAACTCCTTTTTGTGCGATGCCTTATTAAAATTGTTCTGGAAATCACACTACATCTACCCGTTTGCCTTTCTCAAATCTACTTGTTATATCCTCAACGAATTCTAGTAAATTTGTCAAACATGATTTGCTTTTCACAAAACCATGTTGACTCAGATTGCATTAATCTTTTTCAGACATCCTGTTATTTCTTTCTCCTAGAGAGTAGTAAGGGAATGGAACGCTTTGCCTGCAACAGTAGTAGATTCGCCAACTTGAGGTACATTTAAGTTGTCATTGGATGAGCACATGGACGTACATGGAATAGTGTAGGTTAGATGGGCTTCAGGTTGGTATGACAGGTCGGCACAACATCGAGGGCCGAAGGGCCTGTACTATGCTGTAATGTTCTATGTATTTGACACTGGCATTTTTTGTTACGTTAACAGATGTTAGGTTAACTGGTTTATAGCTTCCTGCTATCTATCTCACTTCTTGAGCACATTAGCAGCATTCTAATCCACCGGAATCCTCCCAAAGTTTTGGACGATTTTGACCAGGGCCTTCATTACCTCTGTAGCCATTTCCTTTAAAAGTTTTGGATGTAGGCCATCAGGTCAATTAGACAGCAATAAATAAGAACTGGAGTAAGAGAAAAGCTACAACACAAAGAAAATGGGGGGGGGGGGGAAGGAAAGAAGATGCTTGTGCAGAAATCAAAGAAAGCTAGCACACAGGTACAGTAGGTAATCAGGAAGGCTACGGTGTGGATAACAAAGTGTGGAGCTGGATGAACACAGCAGGCCAAGCAGCATCTCAGGAGCACAAAAGCTGACGTTTCGGGTCTAGACCCTTCATCCGGTGGGGGGGGGGGGGGGGGGGGGGGAAGAGAGAGAGAGAGAGAGAAGAGATGGGGTAAGGGTTCTGGAATAAATAGGGAGAGAGAGGGGGAGGCGGAACGAAGATGGAGAGAAAACAAGATAGGTAGAGAGGAGAGTATAGGTGGGAGGCCATGGTGTGGAAACAACTGATAGAATGTTAGTCCTTATTTCAAGGCAGTTGGGAGTATAAATGTAAGGAGCCATACTGCAGCCTTTCAAGATGTTAAGGAGAACACACCTGGAGTACTATCAGCAGTTTTGGCCCCCCTTAAGGCACAATATCATTTCATTGGAGGAAGTTCAGAGAAAGTTCACAGGGATAATTCCGCAACATCGAAGGATTGTCTTATGAGCAAAGGCTAAACAGATTGGGACTCTAACTCACTGGAATTTTTGAAAAAAGAGGCAATCTTATTAAAGTCAAAAGATTCTTAAGAGGCTCAACAGGGTAAGAGCTGAGAGGATGTTCCCCCTTTTGGAGGTGTCCAAGACCAGAGGGCATAGTGTCATAATAAAGGTGTGAGAGGAGAAGCAATTTCTTCTGAAGGTTAAGTGTTTGGAACTTCTTGCCACTTCGCTGCAGGGGCAGAGGGTGAAAGTACCTTTCTGTATATTTAATGCTGAGATAGACAGATTCTTGATCAGTAGGGGTATCAAGGATCATGAGAAAAACAGGAAAGTAGAAGTGAAGAATGCCAGATCAGCCATGATCCTATTAAATGGTGGAGCAAGCTCGATATTGCACCTCTCACTACTCCCCATAAACTGAAACATCCTTCATTAACAATGCTGTCCCACCTCCTTATTAAAATGCCCAAATCTCCTCCAACCAGATTTCTAACAGCTAGCTAGTTATATTCATTTATTACTATTTATGCCATTAACTCATCTATCTTGTTAAAGCTTACAGGTTAGGTAGATTAGCTGTGGTAAATGCAGGGTTAAAAGGTGGGGCGCATTTGAGAGGGTCCATGTGGATTCATTGGGCCAAATGGCCTCTTTCTGTACCATAGGGATTTCTTTTAAGAACCCCTATGGTGTGGAAACAGACTATTCGGCCCAACAGGTCCACACCAACTCTGAGGATCATCCCACCCAGATATACCACCCTACCCTTTTCCCTGCAACCTTTACAGCTAATTCATCTAACCTGCACATCCCTAGACACGATGAGCAATTTTGTATGGCCAATTCACCTAATGTGCATATCTTTGAAATGTGGGAGGAAACCCACACAGAGTACATGCAAGCTCCACATAGACAGTCATCTGAGGTTGGAATCAAACCTGGGTCCCTTGCAGTAAGGTAGCAGTGCTAACCACTGAGCCACCCTGCCACCTGCATGAAAAATTAACACGTTCAGATAAAGAATCTTAAGCTGTAACGTTTTACCATTACTACACACTGGTTCTAATTTCCACTGCACTTTTCTGAGAGCAAAGTAAAATTATAGAAACTGCAGATGGATAGAAGATCAGAGTGGAGCACAGGCTGTGGCAGATTCAGCCATGTGGAGGAAAAAGGCCCTCAAAAGCATTTTTTTTAAAAAAAAGAGAATTTAAATTAGGCTTCCCAGTCAATTTCATTAGCGAATACAAAACTGACAAGGAAAACAAGATTTTGAATTAAAACTCAAGATCTTTGGGTGTGCTCAAAGTTACAAAGGGTGCAAGCTGAAAGTGTGGACTGTAAAATAGTTGAACCTAGAGGTAGCAGCAGCGCAGATGGGAGATTCACTAGATGATCCAAACTGGGATTAAAATAGGTAGTGCAATGGTTGGTGAAAGGAGACAGTATAATAGGGTCAGATGTTCAGCTCAGCTGCCAAGATTACAATTCGATCCAAAGGAGTGAAGTTTGTAGCACTGTCATTAGTCAGCCAAAATTTAATGAGTAAAATTTCATCCGGAGCACACCATAAACAAGTAACATAACACAGAACTGACGGGTGGGGAGGAGCTGGTGATAGGGTGCAGCTCGCTAACTTTATTTTTAAGAAAATTCATTTACAGGATGAGGGAGTTGCTGGCTAGGCAGCATTCATAGCCCATCCCTAATTTTCCTCATACTTTCCACACCATTCGCAATTTTCTAAACTTCTATTAGGTCAATCCCCTCAACCTCCTGCATTCCAGTGAAAACAAACCTAGTCTATCCAACCTGTCTTCATCGCTAAAATCCCCCATGCCCAGGTGGCATCCCGGTAAACTTTTTCTGTTCATCTCCAAAGCATCCACATCCTTCTGGTAGTGTGGTGACCAGAACTGTATGCCATGTTCCAAGTGTGGGCTAACTAAAGTTCTATAAAGCTGTACCATAGCCTGCCTATCCTTATACTCAATGACCCTTCCAATGAAGGCAAGCATGCCATTTTTACTATCTTATCTATATATGCTATCCTGATCTGCGGACCTGCACACCCAAATCCCTCTGCACATCAATACTCCTAAGGGGTTTTGTCATTCACTGTATAATTTCCATCTGTACTTGACCTTGCAAAATGCATCACCTCACATCTGTCCAAATTAAACATCATCTGCCATTTTTCTGCCCATGCCCCCAACTGATCTATATCCTGCTGTCTCCTCTGACAATCCTATCTGCACCTCCAATCTTTGTGTCATTCATAAACTTACTAATTAGACCAGATACATTTTCCTCCAAATCATTTATGGAGACCACAAACAGGAGGTCCCAGCATTGATCCGTGTGGAACACCGCCAGTCACAGCCCTCCTTTCTGAAAATCATCATCCCACAGCCACCCAGTCTCCTATGACTAAACCAGTTCTGTATCCATCTTGGCAGCTCAGCACTGATATGTGATTTCACCTTTTGTGCCAGTCTGCCATGAGGGATTTTGTCAAAAGGTCTTCCTGAAATCCATGTAGACAATATCAACTGATTTTCCCTCAATCTTTGGCACCACCTCATAAGACTCGATCAAGTTGATGATGCATGATGTCCCACCATCCCCCAATAAAACCAACAAGCTATCACCAATAAGCCGATTTGCTTCTAAACGCAGAGAGATCTTGTCCCTGAAAATGTGAATAATTTTCCTACCACTGATGAGAGACTCACAGGCCTGTACACCCTTCTTAAAAATGCTCTAGGACCTCACCTGTTGTCAAAGAGGATATAAAGTGATCCAGCAATTTGTTCTCTTGCCTCCTTTAATAATCTGGGATAGATCCCATCAGGACTTATCTAACTTAATACTTTTGAAAATGCACAACTCTTCCTTTTAAATAGCAATGTGGCTTAGAAACTCAACACTCCCTTCCCTGAGATCATCTCCATCAATTCCTTCTCTTTGGTGAATACCGACACTAAGTGTCCATTTAGGATTAAGAACTAAAAGGATACAGCAACTAAAGCAAGCTGGACCAATGCAGATTCATTAATATTGTATCACAGTAGAATTAAAACAAATCCATTGGATGGCCTTAAAAATTACTCAGCTGTTTTTTAACTAGCTTTAAAATTATAACCTTGGTATCTGATAGGTGTTAAACAAAAAATTAACAATTAATTAATATAGTAACTTTAGCAGAGAAAAGCAAAATAAGATATTCTAATTCATGCCCATGATTTAAATTCACCTCAGACCATAACTCCCTCAGTTCAATGGAATAAATTAAAGTCTAATTTGCCAGTTCAGTAACCATTTCAACAACAAATACCAGTTCTTTAAAGGAATCCTTTAACAATGCATTCCATTTCAGGCATATGGGATTGTATCTTGCCTGAATTCCAAAGTCACCAGCCAATGCATCTTTACAGCAGGTCTGAAGAATATTCACATTTCTTTTAAACTGGGATTCTCTCTCAGAACATTCAACATTTTTAAACTAAACATAAAACACAGCTGTCAAGTCCTGCAACTTCGAGAACATAGCCTTCTGCTCAAAGAACCAGTTTGATCCGTTGTTTCTGAGATAGTAGGAACTGCTAATGCTGGAGATTGAGGCAACAGGGTATATTGCTAGATGAACACAGCAGGTCAAGTAGCACTAGAGGAGCAGGAAAGCTGACGTTTCACGTCGAGGCCCTTCTGAAGAAGGGTCTTAATCCAAAATGTCAGCTTTCCTTGATCCATTGTTTTTTTTTCCACATTGTGGAAAGGTCAGCACTAGACTCTGTTTGGCCAATACCACATAAGTCAGCTGCAGTCCGAGCATAACATATCCTGGTGCTGAAACATTTGCGGTATCTTAGAGCAACAATCATTTACATACAATTGTCCTTGCAGGCCTGTTGCCAAACAATACCAGTTGGTTCTCTTTTTAAAAAGAAGCTGCTGTTCAAAATACAACTCTCAATTTCAGCTCAGTTCCAAATAAGGGGTGATAACCTAGTGGCATTAATCACTGGATTGTTAACCTAAAGGTTAACAAGTCAGTCAAGGCAGCACGGTGGCTAGCACTGCAGCCTCACAGCACCAGGGACCTGGGTTCAATTCCAGCCTCGGGTAACTGTGCAGAGTTTGCATGTTCTCCGTGTCTGTGTGGGTTTCCTCCCACAGTCCGAAGATGTGCAGGCTAGGTGGATCAGCCATGCTAAATTACCCGTAGTGTTCAGGGGTGTGTGAGGGTTATAGGGGGATGGGTCTGGTGGGATGCTGCAAGGGGTGGTGTGGACCTGTTGGGCCGAAGGGCCTGTTTCCACACTCTAGGGAATCTAATCTAAAGGCCCAGATATCCGAATCCGACCATGGCAGATGGTGGACTCTGAATTCAGTTTTTTTAAAAATCTGAATTAAGAGCCTAGTGATGACTGTGAATCCATTGTCAATTGTCAGAAAAACCCATCTGGTTCATTAATGTCCTTTAGGGAAGGACACTGCCATCCTTCCTGTCTGGCCTGTATGTGATATCAGACCCCTAGCAATGTGGTTGCCTCTTAACTGCCCTCTGGCAATTAGGGGTGGTAAATAAATGTTGGCCTAGCTGATGATGTTGGCCTAGCTAACTAAAACAAAGAAAAAGCTAATCTCGAAAGACCAAACAGGCTGGAACTGCAGCTTGAACAGGCAAATGAGAATCAGATAGTGGTCTCAATGATGAAGCACTTTGAAAGATTTAATGCGTAGAAACACTTTCATTTGTGGAGAAATCCAAAACTAGGGACCAAAAGATGACATTCATTAATAAATAAAACAGAGCATTAGATGGGGTGTAAAGAGGGTAGAAATAAGGTTTATGAGAAACCTAGTGGATATCAAATAATTACCGGATCACAAATCTCCAGCTGACTGTCTGAACTGCAAAACATCAGGTCTTTACGCAGTGAGACCTAATGTCAAGCAAAGCTAGACTGGTGCATAAATGCATATGCATGCGTGAAGAAACAATACACAATTCATAAATCTCAAAACACCTTTATTTTGAATTGGCCATAAAATGATCCAATGCAGAAAAAAAACAAAAAAGATACAAAAGTTTATAGCCGCACAAACCAACAGCCCAGCAAAAGATTAGAAACCTGGAACTTTTTTCCTAACAGCAATGTGGGTGTACCGACATTGCATGGAATGCAATGGCTCCAGATGGCAGCTCATTATCTGCAGATCAGTTAGGATTGGATAAACAATGCTGGCCTAACCCATGCTGCCCACATCCTGAAAGAAAATTATGATTTAGTTCAGCATTAGACATATATCATAATTCACACCCACAGAAAACATAGCTCATCATGTTAGAGGTGCAAATAGTTATCAGTGCTAAAGGACCTGACATGTTGGTATACACAAGTACATATAGCAACGGTACTTGTATCAGAGCTGCCTCAAAGAGGGATTACACCCTAGATCCATCACAAATATATTTTCACCAAACTAAATAAAACCGTACACAATCCAAAGGAGGCAGTAAATTCTTTCCAGGTACACTTGAACTTACCCTTTTTCTTAAAAAGAGAGCTACTCTTAACACTGAATTTGGTAAATATTCATGACATGACTTTATGCTGCTGATTGGCTAATGTTCAAAACTTACAATGACTAAATTACTTCAAACTCATTTTGCACAATAACAAAAATGATTATAGTCGAGAAATGTCTTTTATCATTCCAGAGATCAGCATTTAGGTATTAGCAAACTGGCGTCTACCTTAGTCTGCATAAGGCCACAGCAGTTTCTTGTATATCAAAACCACATTTATTACTGTGCATGGTGTTTGCAGAACCTGCCTTCTCGAACTACGTCTTGGCTGCTGACTCTACCTGTCCAGAATTGAATAATTGCCACAAATTGAGCCAACTAAAAACCAATAACCATTTTGTCTGATGATATGAAACTCTTAATTTTGCCACTGTTAAGATAAACACGCAATACTACAATGCAAGTTAGCAGTCCTGCCCATGTTAAACTCTTGCAATGTTAATAAAACCAAAAGTGAATATTTTGTTCACAATCTTTGGGTTGTTTGTGTCACATACCCAGGAGTTTAACAGCACAAATGAAGTTTGTCAAAAAAAAAAGCCCTTCAACAGCAATTAGCATCCCAACAAATTTAATTGTCTAATACTGACCATTAGCAAAAAAAGGACCATTTCAAAACTGCAATTTTAAATAACGAAATTGTATCATTGAATTCATGTCAACACATTCAATATCCTAAAGAGGTCAGAGGGTCAGCAGGTCATAGGTGCTCAAAGTGATCAGAAATGTACTAATGATAACATGAATTATTTACCTGTAGTAAATAAATGATGCTGACTTGGACAAGATGCTTGTTAATATAGTAAATTCAGCTGATTGTAGTGGTTTGCAAAATGTCAAAGTAATCCTGACACAGCCCAAACTTGACAAAAACAGTGTTTAGTAATACGCCCACCCAAAGAAAATAACCTGGAGGATGGGGGAGAATGATATTTGAACCTCCACTCCAACATTGCTTAAAAAAGGAAATTAACTTTAAAGTTGATCCAAAATTAACCCTGAAACTGAACTGCAAAACTGCCACAGGTAGCTGATCAGGGAAAGACACTACAGTTTAATCTGGACTCTACTCTGTAGTGTCGGTGCTGAAGTGACTGATCTCAGCAAGGGCATACAACCAGCTAGAGAAGCCCTCTACTGGGGTGACATTTTCCCTAGATTCTCAAATTATTTGGTGACTCCTGCTGTTGACATACGGAAGTCAGGGGAGGGCAGGATCAGGCTCAGCTGCACAAGCTTCATGATCAAATACTACGTAGATGTTCACCATTCAGGATCAGACAACGGATAACCACAGAAGGATCATACTGTACACTGTGGGAAACTGTCTACCAAAAGCAGCAAGATGGTCAACAGTAGTGAGCTAAATGTGTGGATGAACAAATCTTTAAATTGGAATGCTGATATTAGAGATAAGGATTCTATAGTCCTATACATTGGAGTAATATATGGTTTGCTTTAAATATTGAATTTTTACCAATTAGTTAAGCCACATTTAGCTACTCAACACCATTCTGGAGGAAGCATCTGAAGATAAGAATCCTATAATTCCTGATGAGCAGAATTCTGTGCATCACAAACTGTAGCAGTTCAAGGTGGCTTACCAGGTACTCCCACTTCCAGCGAACGTCTAAAAACAGACTGCAGGATCATCATTATGAAAAGATCCACAAAATAAGGCTTATTGTCTGTTTGAAATTTCTTACCCAAGAGTGATGCAAGTAGAATCCATAATAGCTTTTAAAAGGAAAGTGAACAAAACTTTAAAAAGAAGTTCTGGGAAGGACAAGGAAATGGGTCAAAATGATAGGGTCAAATTGAATTCAAAGTTAAATCTGTTTCTCTCTCCACAGATACCGCCAGACCTGCTGCGTTTCACCAGCGTCTTGTTTTCATTTCAGATCTCTAGCATCCATTGCTTTTATAAAAATTAATTTTAAAATACAAAGTACTGACAACAGGCATAAAGGCAGGCCAAATGACTGCCTCCCATGTTATAAAATTTGATGATTTTACCTTTGATATGAAAGGGTTTGGCATCTTTCAGGATTAGTCAAACAAGGTACACCAGGGTTGTGCATAAAAGGGAAATGGGAAAAAGGGATTAGGGGAAAGAGTTCAAGTCAGACTAGTATCATAAGCACAAAAACAAAAATGATCTGACAGTATCAAACAGGAGTTAATGCTGAGTCTAGTATGACTTCCCTAGTACAATAAAAATGGGATAAAATAGATAGGGATTCCGAAGAAGTCAAACCAGACTCAAAAGATTAATTTCAATTCTCTCCACAGATGCTGCCAGACCTGTGGAGTTTCTCCAGCATCTGTTGTCATTTGAGTTTACGCTAGTATCATATGCACAATGAACTTGGGGCTCAATAACATTTGTAATTCTGTTGGTTGCTTTAATTCAGAGAACTACTTTCATTGAACGCAAAGAGATTGTTCAAGGATTTGGGACAAAGCATTGCGGTCGTGGTGGAGGGGGGGAAAAGGAGAAGACATGTCATGAATTTTTGATATCCGAGGAACTCTTGCCTCAGCTTGTGGATGCTTTAAAGATGGGGTATTTAGAAAACTAAAAGAGACTGCGTGCAAACAAGTTAATATCCAGATTACAAGAATAGGTGTGGTTTCCCATTGACACAACTGCCCACACATCCAAATGTTTTCCTGGTCTAGAATATACATTCTTGGGAAATGGTTCATTTTATAAAGTTGCTTTTTTAAGTAGTAATCATGACAGGAAACATGATGGCTTTTATATTCACAGGTAATAAAGTCGGTCTGCCAATGCCAGACTGGGCTCTCGATGAATACTTTGTCCCACTAAGAATGCCAGCTTGTGGGCATATTGGCAGGGGGCAGGCACACGAATAACACCCTAAAAACAAACAAAATAAAAAATCAGTTTATTTACAATTCAAATTTCCAAGTTACATTCAGATTTGAGATATCAACGCATTTTTCTGGATGAAATGCAGCCATTTACTTTCTGAATTGCAAAAATTTACCATCCAGCCCATTACAACCACCGAAAGAGGAGTTTAAAAATAATTAATGCAAATTGGGTGGAGCAAGCCACTCAGCCCCTCAAACCTGCACTGCCTTTTGATTTCACAAGCTCATCTGATTGCGCAGCATTCTGACCTGCCTCCAAAACCTTTTAGCCACTTCCTTGTCAAAAATCTACTTCTACCTTAAAAAAATTCAAGAACTCTGCTCAGACTGCTTTTGAGGAAGACCATTTCAAATAAGGAAAAAATTTTCCTCATCACCCCTGTATTAAATGTGCTGAACATCAATTAAGTAGAAATATAATAAACAACTTGAGATATGATTCTATAATTTTAATTAGGATTTTTCTAATTGAGTGACCATATTAAGAAAGTCAATGTAGAAATCCATTCAGGAAAAGTTCACTTGAGTATACATGTTTAACCGTCATAGTATTTGAAACAATCATTGCTTGGCCTCAATCTTTCCAAGCATATTATTTAAACATAAAACAAATAATTGTCAAGAGAACCCTTAAAATTACTTTTTAATTCAATTCCAAATTACATTTTCTGGTTCAAATTTTCTGGAATAATTTAATATAGAATGTTTGGGTTTGAATATATACTTGTCTTTTATAGTTTCTAAAGAAACTTTATGATTTTGCCAATAACTTCCAAATACATACATATGCTCAACCTCAACTGAAGACATTTGAGGGGTAAAATGAATGATTATAAACAACAGGGTTCAAAACTAAAATAAATGGCTAAATGTTTATCAAGGAAATAGAATTCAAATCATCCGTGATAAATTGATGTTAAGCTTTGCAAAATACAAGTAGACAGTCCAGTTTCAAACTCAGTTTGTAGCGACTCCCCTTTTAGTGAACGGTAAATGATAACCTCAAAAATCTGGCAGTTGGAAGATTAAGCAGCATTTAGTTTAGATTTAAGGTACAGCTACTTTGAAAACATTGGAGGAGTCGAGCCTGCAGTCTGATCAGTTTTATTAAGTGAAAGACGACATTATCTCACTCACCGGCCAATTGTAATACATGTGGCACAGCTTGTAGGTTAGTCGCTGCATGTAATCTGGTTTTAAGTTGCTGCTGTCATACACCACATTGTAGTGTGTCGGTGTAACAGTACCAACCTTCACTGACTGACTGACGATATAGAAGTCATACCTGACCCAAAAAAAGCACACTGTTAACACAGTCTAATTTTTGTGTTTAAAATCCATTAAGTGACTCAAAAAATATGCTCAAAATGTTTAACACAATACTTTACCATTCTGGTCTCGTAACATCTGTATCAATGACAGTGCCAGGAGGTGGGTTCTGCAATCTTCCACCAGCTTGTGAAAAAAACCTTGCATTAACACGCTTCTTCACAACAATCACCGATAGCTTTGGCCTGAGAAACAAAAATTGGTTAGATGTACTGAAAGATGAAAATTATACTATTGAGGAGTTTTCGATTTTGGGTAACTCACTTGTAGTCAGTCAGGTATTTCAAACAATCTAGCAGCTGCGGAACCTCATAATTGACTACAGTGTTCAACTGTCCATCACCAACTCCATCACGGTACACTATGATGCGACCAGGCAGGCACTTATTGTGAGCATGCCATGTTTTCAAGGCAGCTAAGGAAATTGAAATTCAAAAAATGAAGTAACGTTTAATTAACTTGCAGATAAAAGAATTTCTTTAAGACAATTAAATTTATAAGCAAACTTATTTTTATGACAATATCACCTGAAAGATTCCACACTACTTTACTTGTGGATCCAAAAATATGCATTCAAGTGATTCAAAGTTTCGCCTAGTGTCTGATTCAAATGACTTGAGTTATTAATGCAAAGTTAAAGGGTTTTTAATTTGTTTCATCATTTACTAAGCAAAATATATTAGCAGATTTCAGCATAAATGGCGAAGCAAGAATATTGACTGCTGGCCTAGGAGAAAATTGCCCACAAAAGATCCAGTGATCCCAAGTGTCTAAAGTGCTGTCATCAAGTAGGGTCTGCGGTCACAGTACTCTCAGATAGCAAAGTAGGAGGGTGGTAGAAGATAAGCAAATCCATTCAGTAATTTTTCAAAAAGAAAAAAATCAGGATTATGGCAGGTGGTAAAATACTAAATTTTCACTACAAAATATCAAAGTGGAATTGTTATTTTTTATATTCAACCAACATTAAATTATTTCAAGACCATTAATAAAGCAACTTAACATTAATTAAGGTAGTGCTACAACCCAGTTACATCTTATTCAAGAAAATGTAACTGCAGAATTTTAACACTAACACACTGTCTTGCAATTTATGCCAAATTAGTCATCTCTAATAGGTTTGGAGAAACCTTAATTGTGCACCCTCTGAAGCATCACAGAACAGCAGCAACATCTGAATTTCTACACTTGATCGCACAGGTGCTGCTGGCTTCCAAGGGGCAAA
Source organism: Stegostoma tigrinum (assembly GCF_030684315.1). NCBI lineage: Eukaryota > Metazoa > Chordata > Chondrichthyes > Orectolobiformes > Stegostomatidae > Stegostoma > Stegostoma tigrinum. Next base: position 914,686 of record NC_081379.1, on the reverse strand, counting down.
GACAATGAATGCCAGGCTTCACTATTATTCTCTCAATGTCTAGGCTTTAAAAAGATGCCAGAAATTAAGATATTCTTGAAGGCTGTTGAATGCATGAGCTTAAAAGAAATCTTGTTAAAAGAGAGCAAGTAACTCAAGTTAACACTTTCATTAAATTATATAAAAGACAGAGCGAATGCCGATGTTTGCCGAGTATAGTCGTGCTCACTGAACAAGGAACTTTAAAGTACGAAACAGGGTGATGCCTCATTGAGGTCTGAGTGTCTGTTAAGTGGAGGATTAAAAAAAAGGCAGAATACTTATTTTTTGGAGCCTAAAAAAGCTGTTTCAAACAGCTCATATCCTGTAGAATTGTTGCGGTTTTGCTTTTCTTGAGTGTACTAACCTTTGATGTTCTTTTGCTAAAAGTACATTGCTAATCTCTTGGAAAAATTTTTAATAACTACCAGAGTCGAAACCACCATCAGGTGGTAATACACTTACTCACTTGATGCTTTTAAGCATACAATATCCTTTATCCAATTCAGGCATCTACCTACCTTGTAAGCAAACTTTTAATCCATCTACAAGTTCTTGTCCACGCTCTTGCAAGATGCAGCGAGAAAACCACCTAGTCAAGGATCACCATGTTAGTTGTTATTCTTAATTTTATTATTTGAAAAGTTGATAATACAATCCTTAATGATGAGAAGGGTGGATGTTTAAAAATCTCAAAATTATGAAGCAAGAGGAAAAAAAAAGCAAATACTTCAATTAAACGCCACTGCATCTTTTCAAAATCTTATTCATTCGCCACTTCAACAGATTTACTTCCTACTGAAAAGGTTAAGATTTTCTTTCAGTCCAACTTCTAGCTTAGAAATGTTGACTACTGACAAGTCAGACAAATCAACAGATCATTTCATTCTAGCGTAGAAAATCCTGTTTAGTACAGGAGAACAGACCGAAGCTACATCAGTGTTTTTGCAACTTCACAACATTTCAGGTTTTGATTGCTATGCCACTCCAAAATGCTGTTCGTAGCTAGGCCAACTCAACAGAAACTTTTATCCTAAACTGCCAAGACCCAGAAATGAACAAATCATGTGTCATAGTCAAGAATTTATTTTGACTTAATCCAGACCATTTGTGTGTAATCAAGATCTCAGTACTAAACACTAGAAACAACAAAAAACTGCACAAGATTGATAATGTAAGCAGTTATGCACTTAAACAATCAGCCTTCAGAACTTGGCTTATTTAGCAAAAGATTTAAAGGCAGATGTGCAGCACAGAAACAAACCTGTCGGTCCGAATCATCCATACTGACCAGATATCCTAAATTACTCTAGCCCCATATCCTCGAAACCTTTCAGATGTTGTCAAAACTATTAGATTTAAATTTTTTTTTTTGGTATCTAACAGCCGGATTTAAATTTATTGGCTAAACTTAAAAACCTGCTGTCTTGGTTAAAAAAAATGCTGCTTTGCCTCCTCACAGCACAGCCTTTTGAATCAAATGCTTCAATTCAGGTGCTGTGCATAAGCATAGAAAAAGCACATCTTTTAAAGTGACCACACACTGCCTGCCCCATAGCTTTTTTTTTAAAATTTACAAACACCAGCTATTTTAAAAACAAAACTATCACCATTTAAAAAAAAAATACACCACCTTCTAATCCACAAGTACTCTACCCAACTTCACAACAGGTTCCTTTTAAAATCTTTTTCCTCTCACATTAAACCTATGCCCTCTAGTTTTGGACTCCTCTACCCTGGGGGGAAAAAAATGACCTTGGCTGTTCACCATATCAATGCCCCTCATGATTTTATAAACTTCTACAAATGTCACCGATCAACTTCCAAAGCTCCAGGGAAAAAAGTCCCAGCTTATCCGGCCTCTCCCTACAGTCCAAACCATCCAACCCTGGCAGCATCCTTGTAAATCTTTTGTGAACCTTTTCAAGTATCAACATTTTTTCTATAGTTGGGAGACCAAAATTCAATGCAGTATTCCAAAAGCAGCCTGACCCTTGTCCTGTACAGCTGGAACACTACCTCCAAACTCCTACAGTGAATGCACTGACCAATAAAGGCATGCATACCAAAGCCCCTCTTTGCTATCCAGTCTACCTGTGACTCCACTTTCAAGTAACTATGAATCAGCACTACAAAGTCTGTTTGTTTGATAACAGTCGCCAGAACCTTACCACCAGGTGTATATGTTCTGCCCTGATTGGCCTTTCGAAAATGCAGCACCTCACATTTATGCATATTAAATTCCATCTGCCACTCCTTGGCTTAAAAATGTGCAGTACACAAGAAAGCTCTCACCTGAAAGCATCAGGACAGATCGGGAGGTGATGGCCTACTGGTATTACCACTAGAGTACTAACCTGGAAACTAAGAGGGTGGTCCATCTCAGTCCCATTCAGTGGTCCCCAGAATTACAGATACCAGTCTTCAGCCAATTCGATTCACTCCACAGGATAAAGAAACAGTTGGAGACACTGGATGCTGTAAATGCTAAGGGAGGCTTGACAACGTTCCAACAATTAGTACAGACAAGTGCTGCTCGAGAATGCCCAATTCCACAAGCCAAGCCATTCTAGTTCAGTTAAAAAATTAGCATCTACCCGAAAGCATGGAAAATACCCCAGGTACATCCTATACATAAAAAGCACAACAAATCCAACTTGGCCAATTACCACCCCTACTCTCGATCATCAGTAAAGTGATGGAAGGAGTCAGTGTTATCAAGCAGCATTTCCTCAGCAACAACTTGCTCAATGGTGCCCAGTTTGAGCTCTGCCATGGCTACTCAGCTCCTGACCTCATTACAGTCTTGGTTCAAACATGAACAAAAAAGCGGTATTCCAGAGGTGAGGTGAGGTGAGGAGTGAGTAACAGACCTTGACTTCTGAGTGTGGCATCAAGGAGGTCTAGCAAAACTGGACTCAATGGGTGTCACAGACAAACTCTCCACTGGTTGGAGTCATAGCTGGCACACAGGAAGATGGATGCCAAATACTCCACTATCAATATCCTGGAGGTTACCAGTGATCAGAAACTCAACTGGAATCACCACAAAGACAGTAGCTACAATAGCAGTTCAGAGGTTAAGAACACTACAGTGAATAACTTACCTCCTGACTCCCCAAAGCCTGTCCACTATCAACAAGGCAGAAGCCAGGAGTGTGATGGAATATGCCTATTTATCTGGACGGGTGCAGCTCCATCAACGCTCAAGCATGACACTGTCCCGCACAAAGCAACCTGTTTGATCGGTACTACATCCATAAGCATCCATTCCCTCAGTGACACTCAGTAGTAGCACCATATACAGACTACAAGATGCACTGCATTAGTTCACCAAGGCTCCTTTGACAGCACCTTCTAATCCACTTCCATCTAGAAGGACAAGGGCAGCAGATACATGGGAATACCACCTCCTCCAAGTTGCCCTGCAAGCCACTCACCATCTTGACTTGGAAATACATCACCATTCCTTCATTATCACTAGGTCAAAGTCCTGGCATTTCCTCAAGGTCACTTTGGGTCAACTCACAGCAGCAGTTGAAGTCAGCAGCTCACCATCACCTTCAAAAGCAACTAGGAATGGGCAATAAATGCTGGCCCAACCAGTGACAGTAAAACTCACATCCCACAAATGTATAAGAAAAAAGTGCAGTTAGAACTTTATGGAATAAATTACAGCCTAAGTGCCAAGTCATTAACTACAGTTAATGCTGCATATTAGTAATTTTCAGCTTCCCTCAACTGTGTATAGGAGTTGGGAGGTCATGATGCAGTTGAATTGGTCAGGCCACTTTTGGAATACTATGAAATTCTGGTCTCCCTACTGTAGGAAGGATGTTGTGAAACCTGAAAGGGTTCACAAACCTCTATAAGGTCATCCCTCAACCTCTCCTCCAGGAAGAGTGGCCCCTGCCTATTTAGTCTCTCCCTACAAGCTCAAACCTTTCAACCCTAACAATATCCTTGTAATCTCTGGTGAAACTTGAAAGGTTCAGAAAAAGATTACAAGGATGTTGTTAGGGTTGAAGGGTTTGAGCTTATAGGGACAGACTAAATAGACTGGGGCTACTTTTTCCTGGAGGACAGGCTGAGGGACGACCTGATAGAGGTTTGTAAAATCATGAGTGGCATGGATTGGGTAAATAGACAAGGTCCCCCGCCCCCCCACCCCATGTCAGGGAGTGACTAAAACTACAGCATTATGTTTAATGGGAGGGGGAAAGATTTAAAAAGGGATCTGAGGAGCAACATTTTTTTTAAAAAAAGGATGGTGCATGTATGGAATGAACTACCTGAGGAAGTAGTGGAGGCTAGCACAATTACATTTAGAAGGCATCTGCACGGGTACCTGAAAAGGAGGGGTTGAGGGGGATATGGGCCAAATGCTGGATGAGTTGGACCGACGCGTCTGTTTCTGAGCTGCGCTTCTTTACAATTCTATGTTAACCAATGACCATATTTCCAAAAACCCTGGATATTTAAACTGATTTCAAAAGTAAATATTAAGGAAAAATACAAATTTTATATGGAGAAGGGATAATGTTTTCATTGTTTGTAATACTTGCTAATCAGTTACAGCTTCCCAAAGGCACCTTTCACTTGCAACTTACCTTGTTATGGACTGATTCAGACTGGCTACAAATCCTGCAATGGACTTCCTCCCAGCAGCATTATCATGGTAACAATCTATACCAACCACCATGAGCTGTTTGAGCTGTAAAACATTCACCATGTTAAATGTCACCCACACTTTAGCATGCAAGAAAGTCCAAATTAGTTAATATCACAGAATTTTCCAAAATCCACAAGCAAGGTTACAGCTGCTTCACAAACTTTCCCATTTTGCAGTTATTCTTAAAGAGAGCAATATACAAAAGTGAACAGACCATCTTATTTAAGATCACAAGGTGTAAAGTTGGATGAACACAGCAGGCCAAGCAGCATCAGAGCAGCAGCAAGGCTGACATTTTGGGCCTAGACCCTTCAGCTTACTTGCATGAAGTATGCTTCTAGCAACTGAATTGCCAAGTTTCAATGATCTTTAAACAACTTGAAATCTGCAACCAAGGATGGCTGGTGTCAAATCCACCACTGGTCACAAGTGATGATGTTTATTAAGTGAGCTGGTGAGGCATGATGGGCCAAATAGACTCCTCCTGCAATGGAACACTTCTGCAATTCTGAACTGCTTTCAAATCTTTCAAAAGCACAAGCTGGGAGCCAATTCTTCAATGATTACTCACCCAAACTTTACCTGATTTCAAGGGCTGATTTTCTTCCCCTTTATTTAAATCTCACCAGTTTAAAATGAGAAAAATATAGACACATGAATTTAAGAGTATAGCCAAACAGATACTTACACAGGAATGGTACTCTAACCTCTTAATGGATAGAGTGCCCATAAATACCAGTGCCTCAGTCTACCATGTTTCTAATATTCAACAGATTTGGTTTGGGAAAGGGAAGTAATTTTTTTGGCATGCACGCAACACAGGAAAAACATTAAAATCAACCAGTGTAGGACTAAGCTTACATGTGGGTCTAGCTCAGTGAAGGAGACAAATTCATTGTGCTGGAGGCTTTCAGTGAACTAACTGCGATTCTACAATAAACCAGCTTACAAGCTCATTTTTCCAGATATTAAACCAACAAAAATCAGGAAATTATATTCAATTAGAATGAGTTTACAATGTCACATTCAGATTTGAATTGACTACCTCTAATAGCTAGCTTAGCACCAAAAATCACAAGGCCTTCCAAATTCATTGCAACCATTTAGATTTGCAAGACTACGGACTGATGACTTGTTACTGTACTTCTTGGCTGATAGCTGTTTGAATCCACAATCCAGGAGATATGAAACTACATTGTATCAGTCTCTTTTTCTTTAATAGAGCAAACCAGTCTTTAGTATCAAAGGCTAAAGTCTGACTGACTTAATTAGGGAAAAAAAAACTGCTAAAGAAATACATTATTTCTCAATATAGAAAGCATGGGGAGTTTTATTCACGTGCAGATACTTACTGGTATCTCGACACTCCACAGTTCACCACCCATCTTACAGTTTATTTGCAATGCAATTTTTGTTGCAATAGCCATCAATGCCTGTGGCTTACTTAAGGTGCGAGCAACTACACACTGACTTGGGGTTGGGCATTCAACACACAAGTATTTCTTGATTGTATCGTATTTGTCTTTACGATTAGATGGAAGGACACAAACAACCTGGTGAGCAAAAGAACATTAAATTGTAAGCAGAACTACCAGTTTAAAAACACTTCAATGTACTTCATACAAGACTATCATTGCAATGGATAGGGTGTGTAAATAGCTACTGTTTTCATCCTTGTTATTTGTCCAAGTCACAGCTTTATCAAGTATTTGGAAAAGTTTTATACAGGAGGCCATTACTGAAAAATAACAGGGAGCTCCCTGTACCTACTCCTCAACCAGCCCATCCTTTGTTATCAAAACCCTTCAAAATCTTGAATATTTTGAAATCTACAAACTTCGCAATCCTCATGAGCATCCAATACTGAGTTCTGATAACAAAAGCTTTGGTATAAAAATCAGTGAATTTTCTGGTACCCTTTTCCTGAAACGTTTGAAGTTTAGGACCCAAAACTGGAATATTCTAACTACAGCTCAGCCAGTGAAATGAGCAATTTTAGCATTGCTGGTAATTGTATTCTTGATACTAATTCACATTTCAGAGTCATAGGGACATAGCTCTTCTGCAATATATTCATTTACACCCCCAGTTCTACAGATTTTTCACTTTTACAAAAGGATTACATAGTTCCATAATGAATAAATCCTCCCGTCATTAACTCGCATGTGTACACCACGGAAAATTTAAATTTAAATCTAAAAAAGAGAAAGGTAATACAGGATTAAATCTTTAAATATTCTCTCACAATTCTTGTAGACTGAGTAACATTAGATTGCAACGCCTTCAAAAATGCCTCACTGCGATCTTCCACCTCGATCCTAAAATAAAAATCATTTCTGAAGTCAGTTTTTTAAAAAAAACATAGAAGTGACCAGATCAAATCGATAACATATAGCAAACTTCATAAAATACAGGCACAGAAGTCATGACTGGATCTTACCCACGTAACACTTTCAATAATGCCTATAAAACCTTGCCAAAATTGCCAATCAGCACAGGCTTAAGCTAGTAGAAAAATAAGTTGCTGAAAATGCTCAGTTAAAATTTCTGGTCAGTGTCTCTGACAACCACCCATACAAGTGAATGAGAAATATATTCTCTCAAGTACTTTACTTGCAGGTGGGAAGTCAGGTGAGCCATTCACCACAAAATATGCGATTTTTGTTCTAGTCACACAACAGGAGAATTATGGAGTGATTCAGATGGAGTTTGATTCCCAGGATCTTGCCAGCAGGAAATTAGAGAGAAGTAATATCATTAAAATGTTGAGCTATTTAAATAAGACTCTCTCCAGTTGGAGACAACCTCTGCCCAACAAGCTGTTTGCCAACTAAAGCCCGGATGTTGTACAAGGCTGGTTACCCATGGTCAGAGACAGTTATCTGGGAGGTGCCAATGGAGCTGACATCATTGCCCAAATTTCTTCCTTAGAGTATAGCCACTTTGGTGCAAGATCAATTTTCTGCGTATTGGTCTGCTCCAGACAACCACTAAAAGATGTTAAATTTTCTTCAGTGGAGTAGGAAATTGATGTTAAACCCAATGCAGGGTCTAACTCCATGCTATTCTTTCAATGCTCGAGTCAGGCACTCACACCACTTCATTACAACAACTGCTGAGAATGAAGGGATTGAGAAATCAGTAATATAAAGAAGGAGAACTTGGTTTTCCAGAGAAACAATAAATTAAAACCAATCATGTTTACAACTTGGAGTTGCCTTGGACACAAAACTAAAAACTGTGTTATTTAAGTTTTCCTCAAGTTTTGATTTCTCCCTCACTGCCACAACATACATAGTTTCAGAATGTCTGAGCAGATCTAAAATACAAAAATCAAAATCAATTATACTGGTTCACTAGGATGTGCTATTGACAAAATGCTGAGAGACAAATCTTCCATAGTTCGTCACCCTCTCCTTGGGTTTTTTTTGGTGCTGGATTTCCTCCCATGCAGAAGAATTCAATGATGCAGAACAGACACTTGTGGAACAACTGATGATATTGAAAAAGGACCTAATAAGAGCTTTTGCTTGTATGGATTTATTTCTGGAACAGATTGGACATAGGATCCTGAGCCAGTGGGAGAGATTGAGTAGGGAAAGGACCAATGTAAAATAAAACTGAAGAGTCTGATCTCTTAGGAATGTGGTTTTAAAATTTATTCATTCGTGGAACATGGGTGTCACTGGCTAGGCCAGCAATTATTGGCCATTCTTTGAGGCAATGCCCTCTAGAGCTGTAATCCTGAACTGCAGCAGTTCATTTGATGTTGCCATTCTCGATGCAAGTGGTCACAGATTTGGAAGATGCTGTCTAAGGAGCCTTGGCGAACATAGAACAGCACAGGCCCTATGGCCCAGATGTTGTGTCAACCGAATTTCTGCAATATATTTTGCAAAATGTACACTGCTGCTACAGAACACTGGTGGATGAGGGAGTACATGTTTGTGGATGTGATGCCGATCAAGTGGGCTGTCAGTCCTGGAAGGTGTGAACATTTGCCACTTAACGTAAATGGAATGCTGTCTAGGTCTTGCTGCATTTGCACATGGGCTATTACGGTATGTGTCATGGATATTGCAATTATTAATCAAATCATAGAATCTCTCTTGTATGGTAACAGGCCATTCAGTCCATCAAATCCATACCAATCGTCCAAAGAGCATCCCATCTTCTTCCTGAAACCTTGCACTTCACCACGGCTAATTCAGGTAGCCTGCACATTCCCAGACACCATGGGCAATTTAGCAAGGACAATTCACCTAATCTGCACATCTTTGGATTGCAGGAGGAAACCCACACAGGCAAGGGGAGAATGTGCAAACTTCACACAGACAGTCACCAGAGGGTGGAATCATACCCAGGTCCCTGGCACTGAGAGGGAGCAGTGCTAACTAGTGAGCCACTGTATTGCCATGCCATGCCAGAAGTTTAGAATTCTCCAGAAAATGGCTGATATTAGGCAAATTGTTAGTTAATTCTAAATATGCTGTGAATTTGTCATCTCAAAATCTATTAAGGCAACTATTTCAAGTTAAATCACAGACCAGCTGTAATTTGAGTGAGGCAGCAGGATCAAGGGTTAAATAGTCTATTTCTTTCAATGCTCTGAAAGTTGCCAGGAATATTAAGAATAAAGTGCATTCAGTGTGGTCCATACGAACATGGTTGAGTACTTACATTAATGGCTTTTCCATTCTAATGCCCATTGCATTTACCACTTTGCCTAGAGTTTGGAAGAGGCTCCTAGCTACATCAGCATTTCTTCGGGTAAAAATCAACACCCAATTTTCCAGTGGAATAGGATTAATCAGGTAAGCGCCTCTGGTTTCTCTGGACCACTCTGCTGCTTGAGGATTATAATCAAACTGAAATGGAATGGAATCCATGTATTGTAAATATAATCAGAGCATAAAAAGTGCAATTGAACAATATACAAATTGTTTTCCACAACACATACCTAATTGATACATCATAAGAAACATTCAGTATAAACCAAGAAATTTGAGAATGATCCCTCACACATTTTAAATTATGCAATTATTTTGACTTCAGACCCAACCTTATCCATAACTACCTTTAAGCTAATGGGGTTACAATCACCGACAGCAAAACACCCTCTTTCCTCATCCTCCACCTCACATCGTGCTGCCCTCTCTTAGGTTTAGGTCAAGGACTGTCACGATTTAGTTGAATGATTAAAAAAAACACAAAGAAATTGAATGGCCTTCTCTAACATGGGAACAAAAAGGAACTAAAGTAATGTTAACAAAACTATTTCTAAAAACCAGCCACTTTTCCAGCAAGACTGTTATCTTAAATAAGAGCAAGCAAAGCATGGAGCTGGGTGAACACAGCGGGCTAAGCAGCATCTTAGGAGCACAAGTGCTGAAGTTTCGGGCCTAGACCCTATATAGCCTTAATCAATACATCGATGACCAATGGCTAAAAACAGTTGACAACTCCGTGCGTTTACTCTGATGGTATCACCACATTAGGTTTAACCACTAGCTATGTTTTTCCTCACCGAAGCAACTCAGTAACTCAATGAAATAGGCTAGAGAAGAATTTAGGTGATTGAATTTAGTTTCTTATGACTTGGACATAAATAAATTCATAACCATCTGCAATTTGGCTGAGATTTCTAATGCACATTACCATTTTACCACCTTGGTGAATCTTCTCTGAAGGTACAACTCGGCCAGACAGTGAGTGTAACTCGGTATCAAATTGGAGACCCCAATCAGAGAGCTCCTTCTGTACATTATCATCCCTGTTTTTAAAAATAAGGATAAAAAATTCATTGCAACCTGATAACAGCAAGCCTGTAAAGTCCACTTCAGTTTTAGTCATTTCTGAATTTCTTTTCTGCAACGTGTAACACAGGGCTCAGGACATAAGTGGCTATTTTGTTAAAATGTGCTGCTATCAAGAGAGCCACAAGTACCCCATGAGTTTAGAAAGGAGACCAGGTGAACACAGAAAATAATCTGATGATACAGAGAGTCAGAAGGCAGAATGAAACAGAGTGTAACAATGGCGGTGAATAATTTTCAAAATGGCCCATTTTGGTGTCATATATTCTTTGGAAATTGAATAAGTTACACAAATTAGTTCTATAATTGTATTCCAACTCTAGACTGATCGAGAGACTAGGGTTTTAACTACAGTACAATTTAAAATAAGCAGTGCAGGTTCAGATTCCAGTCCCAATGTTGGCTTGGCTCAAAATATGAAGGGCAAGGAAAATATGGTAGAACTGATTGCAGTAAACGGTAAAATTTTTAAAAAAAGACAAAAATAGAAATTCCTGGAAAAATTTAGCAGGACTGAGGAAGGGTCACTTGACCTGAAATGTTAACTCCGGTTTCTCTCCACAGATGCTGCCAGATCTGCAGTGTTTTTTCAGCAATTTCTACTTTTGTCTCCACTTTACAGCATCCACAGTTCCTTTGGTTTTTACTTGGGAGGGGGGGGGGGGAAAAGTGAGTTCACTTTAATCTGCTGACCTAAGTAACCAATAGAATCAGAAAAGACAGTTAAAAACAACTGACAAATTTAAAATTGTACCATAGTCCACTGAAAGAAATGGTTTCAATATTTTACGACAATGGGCCACATTTCAAAATTTTCATTTCCATACTTCTGATCACCAGATCTGTTGTCCAAACTTTCATTTCATTTCAGAACATACTTTTGAATGTAGTCCATGAAACGCCATAACCGCTGTTCTCTTTGTTTTGGTGTTAATCTTGTATGTACAGACAGGTCTCTCATAACATTGAAATCTGAACGTATTTTGTCAGTCATTCCTACAAATTAGAATGAAAGAAAACGTGAATGTATATTGGTGCCTTTCACACAAAGCATTTTTTAGCCTATTGTGTGTTTGTTTATAGTGCAGTTACTGTTGTAATGTAGGAAATAGTAGCCAATTGCATTTGGGAAACTCTAAAACTGCAAAGTGTCTATGACCAGATCATATGTTTGTGTTGATTCATGGATAAATGTTGAAAGAAACATTGGATAATTTGCTTGCTCTTCTTCAATGAAATTATTAACCCAAGGAGGCTGCTGGGTCTTTGGCTAAACAGTTTTTTGAAGCACTACACCTCCAGTATTGCAGCATTCTCTCAGCACAGCAGTTTCACTTAAGATTTTTGCATTTAAGCTCTGATGAGCAATAAAAACTTGTTTACTCAAAAAAAGTGTTGCCATGGACGGGAACACTATAAGCCAGCCAAAATATCTACACTGAACGCCTTTGCTGAATCAACTGCAGCTGCGTCTTCATGAGATAAGAACTGAACCCAAACAAGGGCACGAGAGGGGTGCAGCCAATTTTAATGTTGATTCAGGCACAGAGTTCTGCATTCACATGCTGCACGCTGAAGCTTATTATTCATTAATGAAAGTGCAGCTAATGCAGCAGATTATTGTCTCATGCCTAGGCCTATCTTGAGTACAGATCAAATATTCAGCACCCAAACAAGAAGTCCCTTGGATCATCATCCTTCAATTCACAACCACTGATGCAAATCTGAGATATTTTACAGCATTTAACCATAACTGTCAGCACATGCTAAGTTACAACTTTAAAATTCTGGTTTGCTACTTTAAGATTTCCTCCTAGCAGCTCCCAGAATGAAAAATGGGACCAAGCTACAGAGACTAAAAGGTCACAGTTGTACTTCCCTTCAGTACAGTTAGCCAATCTCAAAAACCATGCTTCAGAGACTTAAAGGTAATGAATTATTTCAAGGCCATGCCATTAGAATGTGAAAGTATGAACAAGGTGCATCCTATGACATGGAACATGCTTTCAAACTTTGTTATGCACCAGAAATAACTATTACAAGTTGCTTCAAATTAGTCCATCTTTCCAAATCCTATTACCTGTGAGATAACAGAGCTCTGGAATGAGGCAGATGGGTCCTACAGTAGTACCTCCAGGTCCTTGCCTTTTGGGTTGACTGATGAGCACTGGCTGGTTCAGATCAGTGATGTCAGTACTATATTGCTATGCAAAAATTAAAAAAAAAACAGGTGTAACTCAAGTTTTTCTAGATTCCCAAATTACTAAAACCAATCTATCAATATACTGGTCAATAAATTACAGAAGAAACTGACATGTCAGAACTTTTTCTTTTTACTGAAGATTAATGAAACGTGGTTGTACCTTCTTGTAATAATCAACATAGCTGATTTGAGATCCATCTGTCTTTTTAAAGGTGTTTCGTGGGTTCTGAACCCAATCAATATCATCGATTCGGTAAGTCTTGTTGTTGTACCTAGGAGTCACCATGATGACTAATGAATTGATGAACAAGTACATTGCTATGATTCAAACTGATTTTACTACAGTCCAAGTTAGAGCCCCAGAATAAAATCTGGCTTGATAGATTTTGATTTTATTTAAAATGATAGTCATTCATTGCATGACATGTACACAAGACTGTTTCATTGAAGGAAAGCTTCAAACATTTATTGCACAGATGGGAAAAAAAATAAGCTTTTTAAATATAGAAACAAAGAAGCAAGTTCATAAAATTACGGTCAGTTTCATCTATTCCCCAAAATTGTCACACTAGTATTTCAAATCTTGAGAAAAGACCTTCTACTGACTCTTTAGGTTTGACTTAAATGCTTCTTTCCCAGGTCTGTTGGGTCTTCCTTATACAAACACTCATGAAACTGAAAGGTTGTGTAATATGTCAATTTCTGGAAGTTTCAGCACTTAAACTTTTACACCAAGGTAAAAAGCTCTCCTGAACAGTTCTACAGTTTCTTGCAAGGATGGAATAGCCAAGTGGTACTATCTCTGGACTGCTAATCCATCAGTAATGTTCTGAATCCCACCATCTTCCATGGTGGGATCTGAATTCAACAAATATCTGGAAATAAGAATCCAGAAACCATTGTCGATTGTTGGAAAAACCCATCTGGTTCACTAATGTCCCTTTCGGGAATGAAACTACCACCCTTACCTGGTCTAGCTTACAAGTGACTCCAGACCCACAGCAAGGTGATTGATTCTTAACTGCTCTCTGGGCAATTAAGAATGTGCAACACATGCTGGCCTCACCAGTCACATGCTTACCCTTTGAAAGAATAGAAAACATTATGTGCTTTTGACCCAAACAGATCTCCTTCAAAACCGTCCTAAAAGCTTCCAGTCCTGGGTGTTTCCAAACTAAAATCAATCCTTGATTATCTAAACCAAAAGCAAGCTATTGTCTTTACAAGGTTTACTTCCAGTCATAAACCTCAGTGTGGATCCAAGGGGCTTGAAATCCATTGGCTCTAACACACACTGAATTAGGTCACAGAAGGACTCTGGTTTTTCCCTTTCCCCCCCAAAAGCGGGGGATATACATCTGTATGCCACAAGTTTGAAATCCAACCCATATTTAGAAAAATAAACACATACACCATTCCTCACAAGACCATAAAAGTGAGCGGCACAAAGCAACAAATTATAGTGCTGCAAGACTTTGATGTGAAGTAAAGCACCCAGATATCCTCATTAAGAGGAATTTCGTCTTACCTGGTAAGAACTATGACACCAATTAGCTCCTTGGAGCAGGCTTCCTGAAACTGGTGTTCACCAAACTGCTCATATAACTGATACATCACATCAAGTACAGTTTCGCTTCGCAGAATCTTGTGACTGACATCTGCACATAACATGACACTGTTCTCGTACTGCAGAATTGACGTGGTGTATCCTGGCCAAACCATGATTCTGAAATAGTGGAAAATATCGCTACGTTTGCCACTGTTTTAAAGTTTCCGTACTGTATCCCCTTGTGAAATTTAGTTTGGTTTCAGTTACATCTGAATACAATTCCCATCACCTTTCTCAATTTCTATGACTATGGCAGGCAGCCTTTTAATCTGTAATTCTGTCCTGCTTTCAATGTAGCCACTAGTGGAAAGATTTTAACTACAGTTTGGTTTGAGAAAAAAGTTACATAGATTTATGAGCAGATTATACAAAACAAACAGTATTTGGAGTTGAGTGTTTGAACACCACCATTCAAAATATCTTTGACTTCTAATACTGCTACAACTGAGGGTGAGACAATCTCTACTCACCCAGTAAAGAGAAGATTCATGAGCATAATACATTTAAGTGTTACTTTTGCAATTAGGTCTCACATACCTGTGCTGCGGAATCATAATGGGATCCTGAGGGTTGTAATAGTTTCGGCCAATTTGCTGCAAGGACATCATCTTTAAAAGCCTGCAAAAAATTTTTAACATTCTGTTAAGGAATGGTGACAACTCACTAGAGTCCATTTAACACAGCAGGTACAAAAAGAACGCCAGTTAAATTAGATCAAATGTAAATTTCTCAGACTCCAACTTCAGTTTTCTTGCTGAGGCAACACTTCTTTCCTACATGATTAGATAAATTTCCGATCATTTAAATCTCAGTTATAAAACATTACAAGATCAACTCAGCCCATTTGATTTTTTTTTGGCAGTCAGTTACCTGACAAGCAGTGAACCCATGCCATATCCAACGTCTCGCAAGTGGAATACTGTTCCAAGTAAGAGGTTGTTTTGCATATAATTAGTGCTAATTTCACTTTTGATCCTAACCCTCTCTAGTATTTGGAAGATGTCACTCTTCAGGCCTACTTGAGCACCTGGAAAACAGCTTGATGTGCCAACAGTTGTAGATTCGCCAACTTTAGGTACATTTAAGTCGTCATTGGATGAGCATATGGACATAGATGGAATAGTGTAGGTTAGATGGGCTTGAGATCGGTATGACAGGTTGGCACAACATCGAGGGCCGTACTGTGCTGTAATGTTCTATGTAAAATGATAGATGTTTAAATCCCAAAGGGAAGAGGCTTGATTCAACTTGGAGTGTCATTAAGTCCCATATTCAGTTTTTTGCAATGATGGGTGCTGTCCTACTAATGCCTGCACTGGTACAACTGGAGCAAGATATTTTAGACCTCTCAGTCCTCAATAGTTTCCAGGTCAAAGATACCTTTTAAATTGCTTACCGTCTGAACACAATGTTGTAAAACTGAAGGCATGTTGGAGATGTCGGAGGCAATTCATTTGTCAAAGTAACTGTTACCTTCACATTCTGGCCATCACGTGTCTGGCTCAGCAGTTCAGTGACCTTACAATTGAAGAACAGGTGACAAATTCTGTTAAAATTCAAACTTTTTGCGCGCGTTTAACAGCAAGTTCATCCTGATTATGGGAAAGTTTGAGGAACCATCTTTCCAATGGCTTCCGAACGAACGTAAGTTCTGGGACTCAGCGGCTTCCATTCGGAATGTCTCAATGCCCTAGTCAACAAGCTCACAATGATAATCCAATCAGAGCTGAGGAAGACCTATACTGTTGGAAGGATCATCAAATGGAGATCACAGTCACTCTTGCAAGCAGATGCAACAAGATTTCCTGACACTTTTTTGAAAACAAAGGCAGGCACCCCAGCCGTTCCACCCAATATTTATCCCTCAATCATCATAAAAAGTCTGTTCAATAATTCATTGCTATTTGCAAAAGCTTGCTATACCTAAATTAGCTGCCTTTCTTTTTATTATTTTGCAGAATAGTACGCTGTTGGTTAAGTCAGCATTTATCGTCCATCCCAATTGCTTTGGAGAAGGCAATGGTGGCTGATTTCTGGAACTGTTGCTGTTCGTGTAGTCACACCCATAACGCTCTTAAGGAAGTAACATCCAAGATTTTGACCCAGTGACAGTGAAGGAATGGTGATAAACTTCAAGACCATATGGTGAGTGGCTTGGATGAAACAAATTGGTAGTGTTTTCATACATCTGCTTCCGTTGCCACTCCACATGGCAGAGCTCGTGGACTGGAAAATGACAAAGGAGGCTTGATAAATTGCTGCAGTGCATCCTGTAGATGCTACACACTGCTGCTACTGAACATTGGTGTTTCCTACATGGAAACAGTGACCACACTTCAAAAAGTACTTCACACAAGAGAAAAAATAGACTGTCAGTCAAAACTGCCACAACTGTCAACAAAATCATGGTTAATCTTGGGTTTCATAACCACTTTCCCACCTGTTCTCTATAGCCTTCAATTCCCAAGGCCAACAACCAATCTATCTCATCTGTAGGGAGAAAGCAGAAAAGTTACTGGACCTGAAACACTGTCAGACCTGCTGAGTTTCTGCAGTAATTTGTCTTTGTTTCCTTATAATGCAATTCAATCTCTGGCAGTCGATCACAAGAAAAACATCAGTCCATTGTCTTTCTTTTCATTCCACTTAAAAACTAGGCTCCTTTTACTTCTTTTCAACAATAATTACATTTCCAATACAGTATCATGAAATCTCAACTTGAAACTTACTTTCTTTTCCAGTTTTTTGGGCAGGAATAAGATCGAACCATCAAAGACACGAGTTGTACCAAGTATTTTGTCATGCATAAACAACAGTACTGTTCGCAAACGCCTTGATTCCATTTGAGGATTATAATCCACATGGTACTGATATAGAGCCCACTGTGGGCGAGAGCTTAGGCGAATATAGTTTGTTATCAGTCGTATTATACTTCCAGAAATACCTGAAAACATAAAAGATTAATGACTCCCTGTACGACAACAGTAATAAAGCTTCAGAAATACTTCATAACCTGAACTAATCTGGGACATCCTGAAATCACGTAACAGAAAGGTTATAGGGGCAGAAGTAAACCAATGTAACAGCAGAAGATGTTAAAGAGATGGCAAAGTAGAGAATCCAAGGAAAGCTAGGCAATAACTGATTATTATTTTCCAGAATTCTACAGAAAACAGTTTCAATACTAAAGGAAATGAAATGGTGCACCCTCTTAAAATAAAAGATTAAGGGCAAAGAGTAAATATGAGAAATAATGGGAAAATGCTTTAAAAAAAATCAAAGAATTAGATTTTGCTGTCTGGACTCAAACATTGGTAAACATATTTTTAAGGATTCGACACACAAAGTTGTAGTGATCTGCAATGCGGTATTTCGGATTTACAAGTGAAGGTATTGATTTTAGAAACAGGGCAAAAATGCTGATGTATAGCATGACAGACAATTTCGGGACAGACTAGATGAGATGTAAATAAGCAATATTTCTTGGAACAAGGATAGAATAACCTTAAACTACAAAAGAGACAGAAAAGACTGATATAGAAACCTAGAGCTTAAGATGGCACAAATACACTATAAACAAATACGAGGTTACGTATTAAGAGACATAGATCAAAAAAAAGCAAAGACAGATCATTTCAACAGAAGACGACTTGGATCATAAACAAAATATTCTGCAACTTTGGGCATCCCAAACAGAAAAGCAAAAGGCTGTAAACAAGGTAAATAGAGATAACAAGGTGTAGAGCTGGATGAACACAGGAGGCCAAGCAGCATCAGAGGAGCAGGAAGGCTGACGTTTCAGGCCTAGACCCTTCTTCAGAAATGCCATTTCTGAAGAAGGATCTAGGCCTGAAATATCAGCTTTCCTGCTGTTATGCTGCTGCTTGGCCTGCTGTGTTCATCCAGCTCTACACCTTGTTATCTCAGATTCTCCAGCATCTCCAGTTCTTACTATCTCTGAAACAAGGTAAATATTTTGATTGTCACTACTTGTTAAAATTAGATTTTAAGAGGTTCAAAAATTCAAAAAAAATTCTTAATGTTGAGAACAGTTACCAACTGTGAATATTCTGCACCAAACGTGCTTAAACAATAGTTGCTTGAAAGACAAGGCAAGATTGAAAGTGGATTTCACTAGGTAGTCAGGACAAAAATCAGTAGACTTATTGTGTCAAAAGATAAGATTCTGTGTTATGACAGTTTATGATTCCAAAACTCCCCAAACGAGTACTAGACCTTTACGACTCCAAATAGTTAGACTAGATTAGATTAGATTCCCTACAGTGTGGAAACAGGCCGTTCGGCCTAACAAGTCCACACTGCCCCTTGGAGCATCCCACCCAGACCCATCCCCCTATAACCCACACAGTCCTGAACACTACAGGCAATTTAGTATGGCTGATCCACCTAGCCTGCACATCTTTGGACCGTGGGAGGAAACCGGAGGAAACCCACGCAGACACGGGGAGAATGTGCACATCGGCCGTGTCCACCTTGTAGTGTGATTCTGCCAATGTTGAGTGTTTAGCAAGATTAAATCACAATTTCCCCCCAAAAATGGTGTGCCACCCAAGTAAAAGGTGCAAATGTAAGTGCAATAGATATTAAGATTTGGAAGAAACCAAGTGCCTAAAGTCCTGTGCTTACTGACCTAGTTATACTTCACTTGTGATTTCATCAATGCATAATGATTCCTATTTACTATGCTGATCCAGTGTTACTTTGGAGCCATTATTTCACTAGTGAGCACATAGTATCATTTGTACAGTGCTGGTTGCTTGATCTGGTTTGCTCATGGCAATTATAGCAAGACAATTTGTTTGTTCTACTGCAAAAGACATGCAAAAAAAGATGTTAATGCTGAATCCTGCAAAACTAGAATGAATTCTAAAATGGCCTTCAAAAGTTGGAAGGTTAGGAAAAGTAGACAAAGTCAAAATTTAAACAATTGTGGAGTCAACAAAATCAGAAAAAGTGAATTAGATGAAATTAACAGACAGAAGTAAAGTATAAAAGCCATCGCAATGTTTTGCTACAAGTAGTTACTGATAGTTTTTAGGGCTAAAAGAAAATCAAAGAGTATGGCGGGGCGGGGGGGGGAGTTGAGGAGAAGAGAAAAGCAGTAATAGATTTGTTAGCCACAATCATATCGAACAGTTCAGCAGGCTCAGATAGCCTATTTCTGCTTCTATTTTCTTCATTTCTACCTTTGATCTAAAACCAGCAATGTGATCAATTTCCAATCAATCGAAGTAAATGGGCTACAAGAAAACTTAGCATGTGATAAAAGATTTAGCTAATGAAAGTGATAATCAACATAAGCAACCTCAAATTAAAACAACTGCTCTACTCCAGCATTTACCAGTTTTGGACTCCTTGACATGCTCCATTGCCTTCCTTGTGTTCACTCCAAGATCATGCAAGTCTCGCCGACGTCCACCTCTTTCTGCCAATGACATCTCCTTAAATCCAGCAGATATCACCTCAACAACTGCCATATTTGCAGGAAACAAGAATAAGCCAAAGAATTAAAAGCCCAGAAGAATTACTTTACTAAGCTTGAGAAATTTCAACAAAGCCCTTTCATGTCTATTTTTCATTTGCAGTGAATGCTAAAGAGAAATATTTATGACCTACATTTACAGTTGTAAAAACTCATTGCTCTACAGACAAAATCGACAGAATATTAAATTTCTAGAGTCAACTACTCAGGCATTCTACAAACAGGAAAGACATCTAAAATAATTCTTACAGAAGAAATACTTCAAGTGTGATGTGTTATTATGTCTAATTATCAGCAGGCATTCCTTGAATTTAACAATATAGATAGCAAATGGTTGACTTTACTTGAAAAAGGAAAACTAATGAAACAACATTTGAAAGATTTTTGTTCAAAAATAAGCAATCTGCAATCTACCAGGTTTGCATGCTGTGCAAATGTTGAGGTCACCAAGATTTAATATGTTGAGGTCACCAAGATTTAATATGTTGAGGTCACCAAGATTTAATATGTTGAGGTCACCAAGATTTAATATGTTGAACAAAAATGTTTAATGAATACAATTGCTTCACTAACGTTCTAGTTGAGACAAGAATGGAATAAGTTACGCAATAACACCAAAAGGCAGTTAGTGAGATTCACATCAACCAAAAAGCTCCAAAGTTTTGAGAAGATAGAAAGCGGGACATAACACCAGCGCTTCAGCGGAGGCTCACTGATGTTACCTAGAATGGTGACGAAAATGTCTGAAAACTAACCTTCCAGCTCAGCGAGCAAACTCACATCCAAAAAGCTCCAAAGTTTCTAAAGTGCAGATTCATCATTGTAGGTGTGACCTGTACCTGGCTACGTAAGGTGACTTGTGCCTGAACATACTAACCAGCCCATGCCTGCTTACGAGATGGCAGACAGAAGCTAAGCAAAATGGTAACTTTGAACAGAACTGCTAGGTGGTCAGTAAAAGAACGTTGTATGTTCCCATTCGAGACAGTTCTGATACAAGAATGCCTTAGGACAGATAAATGACCAATTCCAGTTTTATTTAAAAAAGGATGATTATCCCAGTAAATGAATAACATCAGGTGCAGATTAGGTCCTCAAGCAGCTGCAAGAATAACAACTAAAGTTATTTCGTAGTAAAAAGTTGCCTCTTTGAAGCTACCTGCAATGTTAAATAGTTTCTAGCTAAAAATGCTCTAATCATAGCAGTTGGTTTCAATACATAAACAGATTATAATACAAGCCTCAAAAAAATTAAGCTTAGATGTAAAGGTTAACTAGCCTTAGAAGAAACCTTCTCTTATGCCCTGAACAAGATAGATTGATCACAGTCTAGAAATTCTAAAAATTCTAAACAGAAGTAGTTGTATAACTTCACATTTACAATTAACTTTGTAACAGAACCTAACCTTATAGCAATGAGTTAAAACTAACCGATTTATTTTTATGTCATGCAATTAAGACAGTGGGAAAATAAAAGGAGTGACTGAATGTGATAATGGACAGCACCAAAATTCAGTGGGTGACAGAATTTGAGCTATTCTTAGAGATAAACAAGCCTGAGAAAGACCTGAAGGGGTACAGCCAATAAATGTTTGGAATGCTAATGCATAGAAAAATCAAGGTCTACAGACTACAATGTTGCGCTAATATCATAAGATCATAGGAACTTGGGCTGCCCATGTAAGTGCTCATCGTTGATTAGGTGTCCCAAAGGTTTGGGTGTCTGGATTAAGGGGAAGGACAGTGACTATGCTGTATTTGATTACGGTAACACAAAATGTATAAAATGCTGTATTTCTTTGTAAAAGCAGAGTGTGCGTCATTGATCTAACTTCCAAAGCCAGATTTGGGGGAAGATCCTTTGGCCCTCTCCCTGCATAAACCAGTTTCTGTTTGAATAAACATCTTCCACTTGCCTGAATCCTGCCTGCCTCCTGAGTCTTTGTCCCAGGTAAGGAAAAACACTCATACAATTATGCATCTACGATGTTACACAGCTTCAGCCTTGACAAAGAGAAACTTGAAGGACCTCTAAACAAATATTTTTGCAAGCACAAATACTCCCCATTTTCCATTCAGAAGCATTAAGTACTGTTAAAGATTATTTACATATAGAAGTTATGCAATTTAGTCTATTAAGATATACATTTTATCAAAGCCTCACCATCTTTGCGTCCCACTGCTCCAGAGGGCCCCCTCTGTCGACCACGTCCAAGCAGTTCAGGCTCCCCTGCAGTGACAGGTCTTGTTGGAGCTGGTACCGGAGCAGCTGCCTACATGTTAAAAGTACAAAATAGACCTACATTTATTTCTGAAGCAATCAGCTTTCTTAAGTCACTGTAGACCCACTAGCCTTTCAATGGCTGCTTGTGATTGGAATTGGTTTTAAAGGTTCAGACACAGGTAGAACTGATATCAAATTAAGTGCCATGCTCAATTATATTTGTAAATCCAATCATCCTTTCATCTCAAACAAACCATCAACCTTTGTGCCCATTTCTCTATACATGTGCGTTTTGACAAAAGAAAGCTGAACAAAGATGGCAGTCATGAAGTTGAACAGGAATCACCCAACTGAGCTTGTGTTGCTATAAAATGGCATTTAAACTGACCCTCACTTCAGTCCTGTTATTTACTTCGCTCCACTGCCAAAAATCTGTTGAAATTTCAAATGATCCAGCAGAACCTGAAGATCAGTGATCAAATTTCTACATAACGTGGGAAGAGACAGTGCCTCTTGATTTCATTCCGAATTGAACTAGCACTAATTCTAACAATAAACCCAATTTCAAGGGCTCAATGGCAGTGTTCATACCCTACCTCTGAGCCCAGGTACAAGCCCCATTTGCTCCAGAGGTGTGTTACAACACTTTAATTAACCTGCTCAGCCATAACAAAACCTAATTCCAAAGAGACTTTTGGCACACTTGTATCTCTGCCTCTGGACCAGAAGGGCTGCGTTTAAGTCCCACCTGCCTGGAAGGCATGTTGTTGTTTGACCAGGTTGATTAAAATAGCTATATTCCATTCACTCCAGCCTAGGAACTGATTATCCCCCAACCAATAAAAGTAGAGAGTCTGGTCGTTTACCTTCACTATGACTCAGAACTTGGCTACGCATCAATGGTGATTATTTTAACCTCATTGTAACAATAGCGACACTTCCGCCATCTACAATCCAACCCCACCACCCAAGACATTTTTCCATCCCCACCCCTGTCTGCTTTCTGGCGAGACCACTCTCTCCGTGACTCCCTTGTTCGCTCCACACTGCCCTCCAACCCCACCACACCCAGCACCTTCCCCTGCAACCGCAGGAAATGCTACACCTGTCCCCACACCTCCTCCCTCACCCCTATCCCAGGCCCCAAGATGACTTTCCATATTAAGCAGAGGTTCACCTGCACATCTGCCAATGTGGTATACTGCATCCACTGTACCCGGTGTGGCTTCCTCTACCTTGGGGAAACCAAGCGGAGGCTTGGGGACCGCTTTGCAGGACACCTCCGCTCGGTTCGCAACAAACAACTGCACCTCCCAGTCGCAAACCATTTCCACTCCCCCTCCCATTCTTTAGATGGCATGTCCATCATGGGCCTCCTGCAGTGCCACAGTGATACCGCCCGAAGGTTGCAGGAACAGCAACTCATATTCCGCCTGGGAACCCTGCAGCCCAATGGTATCAATGTGGACTTCACCAGCTTCAAAATCTCCACTTCCCCCACCGCATCCCAAAACCAGCCCAGTTCGTCCCCACCCCCCACTGCATCCCAAAACCAGCCCAGCTCTTCCCCTCCACCCACTGCATCCCAAAACCAGCCCAGCCTGTCTCTGCCTCCCTAACCTGTTCTTCCTCTCACCCCAAGCCGCACCTCCATTTCCTACCTACTAACCTCATCCCACCTCCTTGACCTGTCCGTCTTTTCTGGACTGACCTATCCCCTTCCTACCTCCCCACCTATCTTTTCTCTCCATCTTCGGTCCGCCTCCCCCTCTCTGCCTATTTATTTCAGAACCCTCACCGATGAAGGGTCTAGGCCCGAAATGTCAGCTTTTGTGCTCCTGAGATGCTGCTTGGCCTGCTGTGTTCATCCAGCTTCACGCTACACTTCAGAAGTGATGCCTTGACTGCAGTGCCATATGCCCTTTCTACATTCCAGTTCTGTATCATAAGATGTAGAAGTTGGCCACTCAGCCCATCATGTATACTCTGCAATTCAATGAAACTATGGCTGATCTAATAACAACCCCACTTTGCTACCTTTGCACCACAACCTTGAATTCCGTGACAGATTTTTAATCTGTACATCACAGCCCTGAATATATTTAATAACCCAGCCTCCACTGCCCTGTGTGGTAAGTTCACTAGCCTCCAAAGAAATTCTTTTATCTTTTTTAAAATGTGATGCCTTATTCTGAGATTATGTTACTTCAAGATGCTCCAACAAGAGGAAATAACATTTCCTTATCCAAACTGTCAAATCTCCTAAGAATCTTGTATGTTTCATAGAGTCAGAGAGTCCTCCAGCATGGAGACAGACCCTTCGGCCTAAACTGGGCCAGGCAGACCAAAAAGTCTACCACACCAACCCTATTTCCCTGTACTTGGCCCATATCTTTCTAAACCTTTGCTATCTGTCTATTTGTCCAAATGCTTTTTAAATGTTGTTAATTTACCCATCTGAATCACTTCTGTTGGCAGCTCATTTCATACGTGTGCCATCTGCTGCATAAAAAAAGTTGCCCCTTAGGTTGACATTTATTCTTTCCCTCTTACCTTAAACTGATGGCGTCTAGTCCTTAATTTTCCAACCCTGAGAAAATCTCTACAATAAGGGTGTCTTTCATTCTTTTTAGTACCAACCAGTATAGTACTCAAGCCCTTCTCGTAAGACAGTTCCTCCATACCTGGGTATCAGACTGGTGAACCTTCTCTCTGGACTACCTCTACCCTAACACCAAATATCTTTCATCAGAAGGTGCCCAAAACTGTTTACTGTAGTCCAACTGGGGCCTGATTAGTGCTTTCTCGGGTTTAGTAAAAGCTCATTATATTTTCTCTATTCCCTTTGAAATGGAAGGTCAACATCCATTTGCATTCTCTATTACACAGCAAAGTTGCTAATTGAGAGATTGAAGAACATGGCCTCCTAAATCCCTCTGTTCTTTTGCTTTCTTCACTTACACAATATTCAGCTCTTTCATTCTTCCTGTCAAAGTTAATTGACCTCACATTTTCCCACATTATATTTCATCTGTGAAGTTTTTGCCCACTTGCATAACTCTGCAGACAGTGTCATCCTCACCATGTCACAATTACTTGTATCATTGCAAACTTGACTTCAGTACATTCACTTTTTTAACGTATGTCATTTATATAGTCACTCCTCCGTACTCACGAGAGTTCAATTCCAGAGAGCCTCCATGAATGGTGAATGTCATGGAGCGTGCAGCTCATTAAAAACAGATTTAAATGGTTTAAACACATTGCAGACATGCAAATTTTCCTTTTTGTTGTTAATTATTTTTTGGCATGGATAGGTCAATTCGAAATTTGAGATTCCGTGGACATAGAGGATTGACTGAATGTTTTAATTAAATGTGGCCCTAGCACAAACTTCTAAAGCACTCTACTAGTGGTCCTGTTTTAAATAAAACGGCTCTTGGGCAGAGTGGAAATGTCCTCACTGAGACCAGAGGGTGCAAGTCCCACCTGCTCCAGACAACCTCAATATGTCTGAACACATTCATTAAAAATGACCATAATTCCATAATTTTTTAGATACTTCTAGATAAGGACAAGAGTAGACCTCAGAGGAAGGTGTTAAACTGCGAGAAGGCCAACCTTGAATTGGGCAAGAATTGAAGAATGTGGAGTGGAGTGGCTGTTTGAGGATAAATCCACATCTGACACATGGGCATCTTTTAAGGACTGGTTGATTAGAGTGCAGGGCAGGCATGTCCCTGTTAAAATAAAGGACAGGGATGGCAGGATTCAGGAACATTGGATGGCAGGGGAAATTATCAGCTTAGTCAAAAGGAAAAAGGAGGAAGCATACCTAAGTCTGGGCAACTAAAATAGATGAAATCCTTGAAGAATAGCAAAAGCAGGATGGAGGTCAAACAGAGTTGGAGGGATTAAAGGGGCTATGAAAGGTCCTTAACCAGCAGGGTTAAGAATTCTAAGGCATTTCATACATATATTGGGAGCAAGAGGGTAGCTACGGAAAGAGTAGGTCCATTCGGGGTGGGCGGTTGTGTGGAAACAGGCATGAACCTTAATGGAGTACTTCACATTGAGATGTACCAAAGAGCAAGATGTTGAGGTTAGGAAAAGGTGTGTGATAGCACGTCAACATAATGGAGGATGAAGTATGGGTTGTCTTGAAATACATTAAAATATACAACTTCCCATGGCCAGACAGGATTCCAGGGTACTGTGGGAAGCAACAAAATATCTGGGGCCTTAACAGATATTTTATCATCTTTGGCCTCAAAAGACAGGAACACTGAGGAGCACTCACACTTACAATACAGTGGTAACAAAGTGTGAAGCTGGATGAAAACAGCAGGCCAAGCAGCATCTTAGGAGCACAAAAGCTGACGTTTTGGGTCTAGACCCTTCATCAGAGAGGGGGATGGGGAGACAGTTCTGAAATAAATAGGGAGAGAGGGTGAGGCAGACCAAAGATGGATAGCGGAGAAGACAGGTAGGGAGGGGATAGGTCAGTCTGCGGAGGATGGACAGGTCAAGGAGGCGGGATGAGGTTGATAAGTGGGAAATGGAGGTGCGGCTTGAGGTGGGAGGACGGGATAGGTGAGAGGAAGATCAGGTTAGGGAGGCGGGGACAAGCTGGGCTGGTTTTGGGATGCAGTGGCGGGGGGGACGAGCTAGGCCGGTTTTGGGATGCAGTGGGGGAAGGGGAGATTTTGAAGCTTGTGAAGTCCACATTGATACCATTGGGCTGCAGGGTTCCCAAACGGAATATGAGTTGCTGGTCCTGCAACTTTTGGGTGGCATCATTATGGCACTGCAGGAGGCCCAGGAATGGACATGTCGTCTAAGGAATGGGAGGGGAAGTTAAAATGGTTCATGACTGGGAGGTGCAGTTGTTTACTGCGAATCAAGTGGAGGTGTTCTGCAAAGCGGTTCCCAAGCCTCCGCTTGGTTTCCCCAATGTAGAGGCAGCCCCAACAGGTACTGTGGATGCAGTATACCACATTGCCAGATGTGCAGGTGAACCTCTGCTTAATATGGAAAGTCACCTTGGGGCCTGGATTAGGGAGGTGTGGTGGCAAGTGTAGCACTTACTGCAGTTGCAGAAGGTGCCGGGTGTGGTGGGGCTGGAGGGGAGAGTGGAGCGGACAAGGCAGTCACAGAGAGAGTGGTCTCTCCGGAAAGCAGACAAGGGTGAGGATGGAAAAATGTCTTGGGTGGTGGGGTCGGACTGTAGATGGCGGAAGTGTTAGAGGATGATGGTGTGGTATGTGAGGACTAGGGGATTCTCTTTGGGCGGTTATTGCGGGGGTGAGGTGTGAGGGATGAGTTGCGGGAGACACGGTCAAGGGCGTTCTTGACCACTATTGGGGGGGGGGGGGGGGGGGGGAGGAGCTGCAGTCCTTGAAGAACGCGGACATCTGGGATGTGCGAGAGTGGAATGTGGAATGCCTCATCCCGGGAGCAGATGCAGCGAAGGCAAAGGAATTGGGAATAAGGGATGGAATTTTTTTGCAGGAGGATGGGTGGGAGGGTGGTGTATTCTAGGTAGCTGTGGGAGTTGGTGGGCTTGAAATGGACATCAGTTTCTAGCTAGTTGCCTGAGATGGAGACAGAGGGGTCCAGGAAGGTGAGGGATGTGTTGGAGATGGTCCAGCTGAACTTGAGGTTGGGGTGGAAGGTGTTGGTGAAGTGGATTAACTGTTCGAGCTCCTCTTGGGAGCAAGAGGCGGTGCCGATACAGTCATCAATGTAACGGAGGAAGAGGTGGGGTTTGGGGCCTGTGTAGGGGTGGAAGAGGGGCTGTTCCACATAACCTACAAAGAGGCAGGCATAGCTTGGGCCCATGCGGGTACCCATGGCCACCCACTTTGTCTGTAGGAAGTGGGAGGAATCGAAAGAGAAGTTGAGGGTGAGGACGAGTTCGGCTAGGTGGATGAGGGTGTCAGTGGAGGGGGACTGGTCGGGCCTGCAGGACAGGAAGAAGCGGAGGGCCTTGAGGCCATTTAGAACATAGAACAGTACAGCACAGAACAGGCCCTTCAGCCCACAATGTTGTGCCGACCATTGATCCTGATGTATGCACCCTCAAATTTCTGTGACCATATGCATGTCCAGCAGTCTCTTAAATGACCCCAATGACCTTGCTTCCACAACTGCTGCTGGCAACGCATTTCATGCTCTCACAACTCTCCGTGTAAAGAACCCGCCTCTGACATCCACCAACCAGCTTAAAACTATGACCCCTCGTGTTAGCCATTCCTGCCCTGGGAAATAGTCTCTGGCTATCAACTCTATCTATGCCTCTCATTATCTTGTATACCTCAATTAGGTCCCCTCTCCTCCTCCTTTTCTCCAACGAAAAGAGACCGAGCTCAGTCAACCTCTCGTCATAAGATAAGCCCTCCAGTCCAGGCAGCATCCTGGTAAACCTCCTCTGAACCCTCTCCAAAGCATCCACATCTTTCCTATAATACGGCGACCAGAACTGGACGCAGTATTCCAAGTGCGGTCTAACCAAAGTTTTATAGAGCTGCAACAAGATCTCACGACTCTTAAACTCGATCCCCCTGTTAATGAAAGCCAAAACACCATATGCTTTCTTAACAATCCTGTCCACTTGGGTGGCCATTTTAAGGGATCTATGTATCTGCACACCAAGATCCCTCTGTTCCTCCACGCTGCCAAGAATCCTATCCTTAATCCTGCACTCAGCTTTCAATTTCGACCTTCCAAAATGCATCACCTCGCATTTATTAAGGTTGAACTCCATCTGCCACCTCTCAGCCCATCTCTGCATCCTGTCAATGTCCCGCTGCAGCCTACAACAGCCCTCTATACTGTCAACGACACTTCCGACCTTTGTGTCGTCTGCAAACTTGCTGACCCATCCTTCAATCCCCTCATCCAAGTCATTAATAAAAATTACAAACAGTAGAGGCCCAAGGACAGAGCCCTGTGGAACCCCACTCACCACTGACTTCCAGGCAGAATATTTTCCTTCTACTACCACTCGCCGTCTTCTGTTGGCCAGCCAATTCTGTATCCAAGCAGCTAAATTCCCCTGTATCCCATTCCTCCTGACCTTCTGAATGAGCTTACCATGGCGAACCTTTTCAAATGCCTTACTGAAGTCCATATACACCACATCCACAGCTCGACCCTCATCAACTTTTCTAGTCACATCCTCAAAAAACTCGATAAGGTTTGTGAGGCGTGACCTACCCCTCACAAAGCCGTGTTGACTGTATTTGATCAAGCCATGCTCTTCCAGATGGTCATAAATCCTATCCCTCAGAATCCTTTCTAACACCTTGCAGACGACAGACGTGAGACTTACTGGTCTGTAATTGCCGGGGATTTCCCTATTTCCTTTCTTGAAGAGAGGAATTACATTTGCCTCTCTCCAGTCCTCAGGTACGACTCCAGTGGAGAGTGAGGATGCAAAGATCTTCGCAAGTGGCATAGCAATTTCATTTCTCGCTTCCCAAAGCAGCCGAGGACAAATCTGGTCCGGGCCTGGCGACTTGTCAATCAATGTTTGACAAAATTTTCAGCACATCAGCTTCCTCTATCTCTATCCATTCCAGCATGCACACCTGCATTTACATGAGGAATGCAGGTGTATAGGGACTGGACGTCCATGGTGAAATTGAGGCGTTGGGGACCGCAGAATTGGAAGTTCTGGAGGAGGTGGAGGGCGTAGGTGGAAAGTTCCTGAACCAAGGGGGAGAAAATGGAGTGCAGATAGGTGGAGATGAGTTTGATGGGGCAGGAGCAGGCAGAGACAATGGGTCGACCAGGGCAGGCAGGTTTGTGGATTTTGGAGATAGAAACAGGCAGTGCGGGGTTGGGGAACAATAAGGTTGGAGGCTGTGGGTGGGAGGTCACCTGAGGTGACAAGGTTGTGAATGGTTTGGTGCTCAGGGGTGGGGTCATGATTGAGGGGGCGGTAGGAGGTGGTATCGGAGAGTTGTGGCAAGGTCAGCAGCGTTTGGGTTCCTGGACTCCAGGAAATCCTGCTGGGCCTAGAGCAGGGACTCCAGGTATTGGTAAGGTAGCAACTTCAGCAAAGCCAAGGACTCCTGGTTGTGGTGGGCCTGAAGCAGGGACTCCAGGCATCAGCAAGGTGACAGCAGAGCCAGGGACTCCTAATTATGGTAGGCCCAGAGTTGGATCTCCTGGTTGAAGGCAAATGTGAGTGCAGCAGAGAACCTAACATCAGCAACTCATTGGCGGGGTGGGTCAAGTGACAAAGACAGGGTGCCTGACATTGGGCAGTCCAGTGCAGCTGGCAGCACGGGCATCGTGGGTCAGCCAGCTCAAGAGTCAAGATTCATTACAGAGGTAGCAGAGTGAAGGTGGACTTTTTTTTTCCAGCTTTGTCTTTTTATTCTTGAAGGATTCAAATAAGGCTGATTAGAGTAACAGTTGAAGCTTATCACCACATTTTACTCAGTTGCTCATTGTAGAATATAAGTGACAAGAAAATCATAGAGGAATCTGTGCAAACAGGTCCACGGATCCCCAAAAGGGGCAACATGGTTGGATAAGGTGAGCAAGAAGGTATACAGCACACTTGTCTTCATCGGCATGTTATATTACAGTGACACAAAATAATATGGTGCATGGTTCTAGTCACCACACTATCAGAACGATGTGGAAGCTTTGGACAGGGTGCAGAGAAGGTTTACCAGGATGTTGTCTGGTGTGGATGGTTTTAGATATGAGGAGCGAACAGATAAACTCAGATTGTTTTCATTGGAAAGGTAGAGGCTGAGAGACGACCAGATGGAGGCCTACGAAGTTATGAGTGGCATACTGACAATCCACCCTTTCTCCAGGGTGGAAAGGTCAACTACAAGGGAGCAGAGATTCCAGATAAAAGGGGAAGCATAGAGGAGTAGCGCAGTAAATTTTTTTTCCAGAGGGTGGTGGGTGACTGGAGAGCAATGCCAGTGGATGTCGTGGAAGTAGATGCATTAACAACGTTTAAGGTGCATCTTGATAGACACGAATGGTAGGCGACTAGAGGTATAAAAACCACGTGGGCAATAAGTAAGGGGTTAAATCAAGGTTAGGAATTGGCACGGGCTCAGTGAGCTGAAGGGCACGTTCTTATGCTGTGGTGTAGAAAAGTACTGATATTCTGCAAGGGAAGAAATAGGCAGGGTTATGATAATTAAAGTAAACTCCTTCGAGTGATTATCCCTTCGACCTGCATTATCATTTTACTTAATTTGTTCTCGGTTTCATTATCCTGGTCTCTCTTTCCACTCTCCATGGCCTTTCCCAAAACTGACTACAGTGCAGATCACCTGTGCTAGCTCAGCTTTCCACAGACAACCACAAATATTTCTTTAAATTCATAGGATGAGACAGTAACTTGCTGGATTGGCATTTATTGCTCATCCCTAGTTCTCCTTGGTGGTGGTGGTGGCGGCGGACGCCTTCTTGATCTGGGGCAGTCCACGTGCTAAAGACAGATCGAACGTGATGAAAAATATTTATAAACCGATGGGAGG
Organism: Stegostoma tigrinum; assembly: GCF_030684315.1. Lineage (NCBI taxonomy): Eukaryota > Metazoa > Chordata > Chondrichthyes > Orectolobiformes > Stegostomatidae > Stegostoma > Stegostoma tigrinum. Next base: position 883,123 of record NC_081379.1, on the reverse strand, counting down.
GAATTTCGGGAGTATTTGATAACAAATACATTTATAAGTGAGCAGATATCCTAGTGTACCAAATAGCTGTTATCATCACACTTGTGCTGCAACAAGACCTTGACTGTTCACTTGTAATACACAAAAGCATTAATGCGTTAGATAAATTCCAATGATTCCACTTCATTCGCTGGATTCAACACAAGGACCGAACAAATTAGTGTCCTTCTTGAAGCCATTTCCACAAGCAGTCAGACAGAACTCCTGTACATTCCACTGCTTCATGGGATGCCCTGTCAGTTCAGTCCCACTGCAGGAACTCTCAACCAAATCAAGGGACAGTGTTCGCATGCTCGGATCTGACCAAGGGTTGGTTTAACTGAAGCATTATCATCTCATTAGTGCATTCCAATCCCTTTGGCCAAAAGTCAAAAATTCCATTCCAAAACCTAGGAAAGTAAACAAATCAGGCAACTCAGTATTGTTAATAATGAATTACCAATGACACACACACGTATGTGAGAGAAAGTGCAGATTTGTGCACTGGCTTACAACTGGAGCAAGATTAGCCAAGGAAAGGTTGCATTCCCCAATGACCAACACCACCCTTGTTTTCCCACATGGCCACACAAGGGCAACACCTGCCCTTTCATCTCTTCCCTGCCCACCATCCAAGGGCCTAAACAGTCCTCCAAGCTAGTCTACTGCACCCAATGTAGTCTACTCTATGTTATAACAAAATAATACAGCACAGGAACAGGCTCTTTGGCCTTCCAAGCCTGCACCAACACATTCTGTCCTTCCATACTAAAACTGTCTTCACAGGATCTGTAAGCCTTTAGTCCCTTCCTATTGTATTCATCCAGGCGCTTCTACAATGCCGTTATCCTGTCTGCTTCCACCACCTCCTCTAGCAAAGCATTCCAGGAACCCACCACCATTTGTATGAAAAACGTGTTTCACACATCTCAAACTTCTTCCCGCTTGTACTTTGAACCTGTGTCCCCTAGTGATTGAGAGATAATGGGAACTGCAGATACTGGAGAATCCAAGACAACAAAATGTGAGGCTGGATGAACACAGCAGGCCAAGCAGCATCTCAGGAGCACAAAAGCTGACGTTTCGGGCCTAGACCTAGTGATTGACCCCTCTACCGTGGGCAGGGGAAAAAAACCACATGCTTTCCATTCTACCCATGCCATTCGCAATCTTATAAACTTTATTAGGTCACCCTCAACCTCCTGGATTCCAGTGAGAACAAACCCGGACTATCCAAAGTTTCCCCATAGCTAAAATTCCCTATACCAGGCAACATACTCGTAAACTTTTTCTGTACTCTCTCCAAAGCATCCACATCCTTCTGGTAGTGTGGTGATCAGAACTGCATGCAATATTTCAAGTGTGGCCTAACTTAAGTTCCACAAAGCTGCAGCCTAACATATCTTTATAGTCAATGCCCCTTCCAATGAAGGCAGGCATGCCACAGGCCATTTTTACTAACTTATCTACCTGCACTGCCACCTTCAGTTATCGGTGGACCGACACGCCCAGATCTCGTGACATATCAATACTTCTAAGGGCTCTGCGATTCACTAAAATTTCCACCTGAAATGGACCTTCCAAAACCCGTCACCACATATTTGTCTGGATTAAACTCCATCTGCCATTTTTGTGCCAATGTCCCCAACTGTATCCTCCCAGTGTATCCTCATTATCTGCAAATCCACAAATCTTTGTATCGTCCACTAACTTAATTAGACCGGCTCCATTTTCCCCCAAATCAGTTATGTTGGAGGAACCAAACACAGACTGGAAGAGTGCTTTGCAGAACATCTCTGATCTGTGTGCAAGCACAACCCCACCCTCCCTGTAGCTGCTCATTTTAACATGGCATCCTGGTCGCACACTCACTTGTCTGTCCTCAGCATGCTGCAATGCTCCAGTAAATCACAGCACAAACTAGGAGCAACATGTCTTTAGACTAGGTACTTTACAACCTTCTGGGCTTACTATTGTGTTCAACACGTTCAGATTGTGGACTCACTCCCTTTTCTTCCCTTTCTTTTAGATTTATTTGTTTCATTCTCTGTCACCATGTCCCCTCTCTGCACTCCAGTGAGACCATCTGTTCTGAGATAACAAGCTATAGAGCTGGATGAACACAGCAGGCTTAGCAGCAGAGGAGCAGGAGGAAGGCTGACGTTTCGGGCCTAGACCCTTCTTCAGAAAAATAGAAAAATCCAGCTCTACACCTTGCTTTCTCAGATTCTGCAGCATCTGCAGTTCCTACTATGTCTGAGGCCATCTGTTCTTACCAGTTTGGCAGTTAGACCCATTGTTCTGCCACTCTCAAATTCTGATCACTTAACACGCACTGTTAACATCCTTTCCTCCCCAGCACTACTGCATAAATGCTGCCCCCGCCAAACTTCATATCAGTCATCTAGACTTGAAACGTTAGCATGCTGTCTCTCTATAGATGCCTGGGCGGCTGTGTTTTCCAGTGATTTTTGTTTTCACTGCACAATAAAGCATCTGCAGTAATTTGTTCCTGTAGAACCCCAAGTACTTCCGCACCAAGAGGGTTCACACTGATTTTGAAACACTTTCTCACTCTCCAGATTCTGCCAGGCCAGAGTTGCCTGGGCACTTTCTGGTTTTAATTCAGATTTACATCTCCCAGTATTTTGTTTTTGACAATATGCTGCCTTCAAGCTGCAACTTCACCAAAATCAGGTAGGTAATGTAATGTTAGTAAAGCCGACTAAATTAACAGGCAATACAATGGCAAAAATTAAACAATAGCTCCTTGAACTAAAGGGCATTTAATTCTATTGTTAACAAAACCTTACAATATAGTAAAATGTGCATATAACCCAAGTACCTCAAATACAAAAGTCTGGCAATTAGACGTAAAAATGCTAAGACAGGAAAAGAAAAATACTGCAGATGTTGGAGATCTGAAATAAGTTATTTAATACTCAGCAGACCAGGCTGTAGTGGACAAAGCGCAAGCAAAGGCTTCAGGTTCATTAACACTGATCACAAAGGACTAAAAAGTTACATTCACTTTTGACTTTCTGGTATCACAGCTCCAAGACTAACTGTTGAGAAACAGAACCCATCAGGCCACATCCATTCACCAGGAGGGCAAAAGAAAACTATACGGTAAAGCACAAATATACAATTCTAGTGGGAATAAAAATAAACTTTCACTATATATTAAAAAAACTGACAAATCATTAAGTCAAAAAAATACAGCAGTGAAATGGGGACAACCTTCTTACCAAATTACTGGGGGATGAAAGCTATTTTATTACAAAATAAAGTTCTGAAGCACTATCAGTCTCATTGGAAAACTTTTTAAAGTTAATTTGTTGAATAAGATGCAACTGAGTTTTTAAATGACATACTGACATTTGTTGAACTTTTTTTTGACTTCCATAATTGCAATATTTATGCCCTTAAAACATAGTGACATGAACATGGACAATCAACACTTCTCATTTCCGTGTTGCTGTAACAATTTTTCAACGTAATTAGCTATTTAGCCTGCATGTTGCAGGAAGCCAGAGATCTTTCATTAGAACAAAATTACAAGTCATACAACACCAGGTTATAGTTGTCAGATCAGGAAGGAAGAGTAGCAGTCCAAAAACTTGTAATTTCAAATAAACCTGGTATCGTGCGACTTCTGACTTTGTCCACCCTCGTCCAACATGGCACCTCCACATCAGGAGAATAAAACCTGACACTGGGAAAGGAGGAGTCCTCATACCCGGTCATTGGCTTTTTGTGCATAATTTTCATCAACTGTTTGTGGTGAGTGTTAACACTATTACTGACTGCAAAATCCAAGCCTGAGAGTTTCAAAACTTCACATTTTTCAAAGATCAGTTTTCCTAGAAACAAATGACAGCCTCCCATGAACAGTTTTGCAAAACCCATGTGATATAAAGTACAGAACCGTTATGCAAAAAGTAAAACGCAGAGAAAATTTACTTACTAGCCTCGGAGCAACAGGCTGGGCACTTGCTTCAGGGACCCGGGCCCGCCCTCGGGCCCGAGAACGTGCTCTTCCACTCATTTTTGTAAATTCAATGCGCCGGTTTTTCTGTCTGAGGAGTGAAGAGTCATGCAAACTCAGGCCATAATCATGTACAAAATCCTCACATCAGCATTAAGGTGTCAAAGATCACAAGATACATATTAACAGCAGTCACAATTTTCTTGGAAAACATGGGCTGGTCAGCATCCATGGCACAAGATGTCCAGTTCTAGTATTTACTCCACAATAAATAAATCAAGTAACACTGTGGGGAGAAGGGGCCAGGAAGGCTGTTTTTTCAGAAGGGGCCAGTTAATGTTTTGGAGGTGGGGAAGGAGCAAAACTAAGCTCAGGGGTACTGAGGAAAGGAAATTCAGACAAGAGGGTCTGGCACTTGGGGAGGGGGAGAAGAAAGAGAGAGAAGCCAAACAGAGGTCCATCTGGGAAGGTGGGGAGGCACTTGGAAAAGATTTTGGGCGTAATGGAAGAAGAATCAAAGGGTCAGCTTGTGTGGGGGAAGAGGGGAAGGAGACAGCAAAGTCCAGTTTATAAGGAGATGGGTAAACACGAGGCTTGCTTGCAATGGAAACCTAGAGGACTCCTCGGCCGCAACAATTTCATGACTGCAGACCTTAAACTTGCAAGAAATTACAGCCAATAATCCTTTCCCGCGAAGTTACCACGAAAAACAAGATACCGTTCATCGACATCAACGTGAACCCGCAACGATAACACCGCCCCGCGCGGCTACTAACCGCCTTCACCGTGAACCATCCAACACAGGCACGCGCTACTACCGCATCACTGCCCCTTCACCCCTATCACTCCGCACAGCTCTCAACTCTAACCCTTCAAATAACTTCTGTAGTCTTAACACATGCCCAAATCCATTCCCTTTGCACACACCGGTAGCACCAAGCATGAGTAGTTGATTAACTATTCTACTCCGATCTGGATCTATTTGACACGTGATCAGTGGAAGGATTTTGGTGTAGAGACATAGGAGCGCGGTTTCGTGGGTAGTGCGCGTGCGTGCGTATTATTAGGCGGGAAGAGGCGCTTAGGTTTCAGCGCGTGGAAGTAAGAAGTCACGATATTGAGGAGATTTAAGTGGGAGAAGTTTTTTTTAAAATAACTTCTTGTTTGTGTTGTCTCAGTCTTATTTCTCTGAGAAGAAATGGTTTCCTCAGCTGTCTGTTGCTCGGAGGCTAACTATTGCCCAACCAGATTTGCATGTGAGGCCCTTTAAATAATGTGTATTTTTTTAAAACATCAACAGTTTCCCATCTATTTGGCGAAATAATAACGGCAATTTTTAAAAATTCTTTCACGGGCCGTTTGGCATCACTAGCTGGCCAGCTTTTATTGCCTGTCCTTAGTTGCCCTTTGAGGTGGCGCGGAACCACTGCAGTCTGTGTGTTGTGGATTGACCCGTAACATCCTAAAGGAGGGAGTTCCAGGAATTTGACCCAGCAACAGTGAATGAAATAGGTCACCGTTTAAAGTCAGGATGGTGAGTGGTTTGGAGAGGAACTTGCAGGGGTTGGTGTTCCCATGTATTTGCTGCCCTTTTCCTTCCGGGTACCAAGGATTGCATGTTTGGAGGGATATGTTGAAGCTTCGGTAAGTTACTTCTCATCTCATCAATGGTGTGCACTGCTGCTGGGCCTGAGTGTTAGTTGTGGAGAAGGTGAATGTTGAAGGTGTTGGATGTGGTGCTAATTAAGCAGGTTGCTTTATACTAGATGGTGTCAAGCTTGAGTGTTGGAACTGTACCCATCCAAGCTTGTAGGGAATATTCCATTACATTCCTGACTTGTGCCTTGGAGATGCTAAACAAGTTTTGTACAGTTAATAGGGGAGTTTGTTTTTGCAGAATTCCCAACCTCCTTTCAATGTAACACCTGGGATTTGGATCATGAGGAATTCAGTGACGGTGATGCCATTCAATGTCGAAGGGAAATTGTTAAATTCTCTTTTATAGAGTCATACAGCACAGTAACAGACCCTTTAGTCCAACTCGCCCATGCTGACCAAGTTTCCTAAACTGAAATAGTCTCACCTGCCTGCAGTTGGTCCATCTCTCTCCAAACATTTCTCATTCATGTTTTTATCCAAGCATATTTTAAATGTAACTGTACCTGCATCTACTCCTTCCTCTGGCAGTTGATTTCACACACTCAAGACTGTTGAAAAAAAATTGCGTCACTTAAATCCTTCAACTCCCATATTAGAAATATGCTCCCTGTTGTATCACAGTCAAGAGTACAGGATTGTGTCTTTATATGTCTGTGTTTTGGGGAAGACAGTTTAGACTGAATTTAACTCTGCATTTCTACTTGGATGATGCCTGTCCTTCCAGTATTTGACAGCGACATCATTGAGAGAATTCCCTCGGCTGTCCGTGTCCTGGGTGTGTGAGATACAAACACTGCAGAGGGAGCATTCCTCAGTATCTGACTCTATTCTTGACCTGCTCTGGGAGTTTTAGATGAGGACAGTTTAAGGCAAGCTTTACTTTGAATCCTGTATGTGCTGTACCATTATTAGCTGGGAAACTGATAATGTTTCAGAGATAGTAGGAACTGCAGATGCTGGAGAATTTGAGATAACTGGGGTCATGATCAAGGGAGCTGTAGGAGGTGGTGTCAGAGAGTTGGTGCCTGGCCTCGGCGATGTAGAGGTCAGCGTGCCATACTACAACTGCGCCTCCCTTGTCTGCAAGTTTTATAGTGAGGTTGGGATTGGAGCGGAGGCCTGCATGTTCGATGGGGGAAGAGTTTGGAGTGGGTGAGAGGGGTGGAGAGGTTGATGCGATTGGTGTCTCAACAGCAGTTGAAGACGAAGAGGTTGAGGGAGGGTAGGAGGCTTTGGGGTGGTGTCCAGGAGAAGGGGGTGTGTTGGAGGTAGGAGAAGGTGTCAGTAGATAGAGGGTTAGGCTCACGGTTGAAGAAGTAAGCGTGGAGGCAGAGGCGGTGGGAAAACTGCTCCATGTCCTGTATTCTTTGATGTGTGGGTGGAGCCCTCTTTGTAGGTTATGTGGAACAATTTCTCTTCCATACCTACACTAGGCCTAAACCCTACGTCTTTGTCGGTTACACTGATGATTGTATCGGTGCTGCCTCATGCTCCCACGAGGAGCTTGAACAGTTCATCCACTTCACCAACACCTTCCACCCCAACCTCAAGTTCACCTGAACTATTTCTAATACCTCTCTCCTTCCTGGACCCCTCTGCCTCCATTTCTGGCCACCACCTGGAAACTGATATCCATTTCAAGCACACAGACTCTCACAGCTACCTAGAATACACCTCCTCCCACCCACCTTCCTGCAAAAATGCCATCCCCTCTTCCCAATTCCTTTGTCTCCACCGCATCTACTCCCGGGATGAGACATCCCACTCCCATACATCTCAGATGTCCTTGATTTTCAAGGACCGCAACACCACCCCCACCCCGCCACCGCCGTCAAGAACGCCCTTGACTGTGTCTCCCACATTTCCCGCAACTCATCTCTCATGCCCCCTCCCTGCAATAACAACCAAAACAGAATCCCCCTCGTCCTCTTACCACCCCACCAACCTCCGGATCTAACACATCATCCTCCGACACTTCCACCATCTGCAATCCGACCCCACCACCAAAGACATCTTTCCCTCCCCAACCTTATCTGCTTTCCAGAGGGACCATCTCTCTGTGACTCCCTTGTCTGCTCCACACTCCACTTCAGCCCCAGTACACCTGGCACTTTTCCCTGTGCTACATCACCCCCATCCCAGGCCCCAAGACGACTTTACACATCAAGCAGATGTTCACCTGCACATCTGCCAATGGAATATACTGCATTTGCTGTTCCCGTCGTGGCCTCCTCCACATTGGGGAAACCAAGCTGAGGCTTGGGGACTGCTCTGCAGAACACCTATGCTTGGTTCGCACTAAACAACAGCGCCTCCCCCACCCGCCTGCCAGCTAATCCTCAGATGACACGTCTATCCTGGGCCTCCTGCAATGCCACAACGATGCTACCCAAAGGTTGCAGGAACAGCAACTCATTTTCCGCTTGGGAACCCTGCAGTTCAATGGTGTCAATGTGGACTTCACAAGCTTCAAAATCTCCCCTCCTCCTACCGCATCCCAAAACCAGCCCAGCTCGTCCCCGCGTCCCTAACCTGTCCTTCCTCCCACCTCAAGCCCCACCCCCATCACCGACCTACTAACCTCATCCCGCCCCCTTGACCTGTCCATCCTCCCTGAACCTACCTATCTCCTCCCTACCTCCCCAGAAACGCTCACATTTACTGGCTCCACCCCTGCCCCTTTGACCTGTCTGTCTCCTCTTCACCCATCTTCTCCTCTATTCATCTTCTATCTGCCTCCCCCTCTCTCTCTTTATTTCAGAATCCTCTTCCCCTCCCCCATTTCTGAAGAAGGGTCTAGGCTCGAAACATCAGCTTTCCTGCTCCTCTGATGCTGCTTGGCCTGCTGTGTTCATCCAGCTTACACCTTGTTAACACTGATAATGTGCTGTGAGTTTTGATGGGAAACAGAGTAAATGGAGATTTCTGGGATAAAAGAGGCAGAATACTTGTGATATTGAGAGTGACTCAATGATTCATTGACGTGGACTCCCAAGTCCCCATTCTTTCTTGCCTTTCCCTACTTATAAAGTTAATGGCAGTGCTGTTCTAACATGAAGTTGCAAATGGCCAACATCCAGATACTTGTGTGGCACGAATGTTACTTATCAGCCAAATCCTGGATGCTTTCCAGGTCCTGCTGTATATGGACTTGAGCTGCTCCAGTAAATCATCTCAGACGGTGCTCGACATTTTGAAAACACCAGCATACAATCTGATTTTATGATGGTGGGACTATTGTTGATGAGGATAATGTAGTCATTATTAGACCGGCATTTAATTCCATATTTTTATTGAATTTAAATTTCACAATCTTTTGTGGTGGGCTTCAAATCCACATCCCCAAAACATTAGCCTGGAATTCTCGATTTTTAGTTCAGTGACATTATCTCAATGCCACCACCTCCCCACTGTGCAATGTAAACAAGCTCATCAGCAAAACTAGAAGAGTTAGGATAGATGTGGGGAGTCAAACTTTGTAATCAGTAAAGGTTGCTTTGGCATCATTCTCATCAGATTGTATGCCTTGGCATCACAACTGACATTGTTGACAAGAGACAATATTATAGCCCAATGCTGGTAAATGGGGTTAGAATATTCAGGTGCTTAATTTTGACCAGCTCAGGCTGAAAGGACCAAAAGCCCTTTTCTCTGTTGGAGATCTCTATGATTCAAACAATTATAATCTGAAAATTACTATCAGCAAAATCAAGCAAGGGTAGTTAGCAGATTCACATGGCACAGTCTAAGAGCTGTTGCCCATTTAAAGGCTAATACAGGTGTGTGTTCATCTGCACACGTCACCAGTAATGCCTTGTAGGCTTATGTTAATGATCCTGGCTGACAAGATTTGAGGTGTATGAAAGTTCCAAAGGAAATTTCAAAAGCAAATAGCTCTAAGCTCACATATATGTAAAATGAAACTCTTAAAGTGTACACATTGATATTGATCAATCACAAAACATGAATCCAATTATTAATTGTCCATTCAGAGAATTCCTTAGTTGCTCCCTTACTGTGTTGAAATGATAGTTGATTAAAGTATGTCTGCATTAGGTGTTTATGCTTATTCTTCATCAAAATCTAGTTTTGCTAGGGCTCCTTGACAGCACTCTTGGTCAAAAGCAGCCTTGATGCCAGACTCGCCTCACACCTGGAATTCAGTTTTCTTTTGTCCATGAATGAACCCAACCCTGTAATGAAATAATTAGCTGGGTATCAGGGACCAATGTACTGCTGAGCAACTGTTACTAATAACACTGTTGATTACACCTTCCATCACTTGATGATCACTAATAGCCTGACAGGGTGGTAACTGACCAGGTTCAATTTGTCCTGCTTTTTGTGTAAGGGATATTCCTAGGCAATTTTTCCACATTGAATAAACATCACTGTTATAGCTGCATTTGAATAGTTTATTCTAAGGGAATGGCAAGTTTTAGAGCACAAGTGTATTGATTTGATTTATTATTATCACATGTATGTAGGTACAATGAAAAGTTTTTGTTTGCATGCAGTACAGGCAGTTCATACCATGCAAAGTACTTTAGGGTAATGGAACAGAGCGAAGAATGCAGTGCTACAGTAGCAGAGAAAGTGCATAAAGGGTGAGATCAACATTAAATTTAAAATTTGAGACATCTGTTCAGAAGTTTAATAACAGCAGGCAAGAAGCTGTTCTTGAATCTGTTGCTACATGCGTTTTAAGCTTTTGTATCTTCTGCCTGAAAAGACGAAGTTGGAAGAGATTATAACTGGGGTGGGAATGATATGGTAATAAAATGTGAGGCTGGATGAACACAGCAGGCCAAGCAGCATCTCAGGAGCACAAAAGCTGACGTTTCGGGCCTAGACCCTTCATCAGAGATATGGTGTTGGCTGCCTTCCTGAGGCAGCGATAAGTATAGATGGAGTCACTCGTGGTACGTTGGCTAGCATGATGGACTGGGCTATGCTCACAATATCTGTAGTTTCTTAAGGTTTTGAGCAGAGCAGTTGCCATGCCAAGCCATGGATAGGATGCTTTCTGTGGTGCAACTATAAAAATTGGTAAGACTCTTTATGGACATGCCAAATTTCCTTAGCCTCCTGAGGAAGTAGAGGTGTGCTTTCTTGACTGTAGCATCAACATGGGTGGATCAGGACAGATTGTTGGTGATCATCATGTCTAGGAACGTGATGCTGTTGACCATTTCTACCTCAGCACCATTGAGGTAGACAGGTGTATGCCCTCCATCTTGCTTCCTGAAATCAATGACCAGCTTTTTTGTTTTGCTGATGTTGAGGAAGAGATTGTTATCTGTACACCATGCCACAGAGCACTCTATCTACTTTCCTGTATTCTTTCTGCTCGTTGTTTGAGATCCAGCCTACAAAGGTGACATTATCAATCAACTTGTAGATGGAGTTGGATTAAAATTTGGCCACCCAGTCATGTGTATGGGAAGTATAATAAGGAGCTGAATATGCAGCCTTGCTGGGTGCTCGTGTTGAGGATTATTATGGAAGAGGTGTTGTTGCCTATTGTCACTGTGGTCTGTTGCTCAGGAAGTTGAGCATCCAGTTGCAGAGGGTGGAGCAATGCCCTAAGTCTCAGAGTTTGGAGATTAGTTTGGTTTGAGGGCAGAGCTGTGGTCAATAAGTTGGAGCCTGACACAGATATTCTTGTTATCCACATGTTCCAGGGATGAGTGTAGGGCCAGGAAGATGGTGTCTACTATTGACCTATTGCAGTGGTAGGCGAATTGCAAGGGATCAGGGTGGGCTGGGCGGCTAGAGCTAATGTGAGCTCTAACTAACCTTTTAAAGCATTTCATGATTCTGGAGGTCAAAGCCACTGGCCATTTTCAGTAGTCTTCAGACTAATGCAGTGTCCAGACCCTTCAGCTGTTTCTTGATATCACATGCAGTGCATTGAATTAGCTGAAGACTGGCGCATATGATCTTGGGGCGAAATGGATGTCCATTTCAGCTTTGGCTGAAAGTTGTAGCAAATACGTGAGCCTTCCAAGAATGTGCTGGCCTCCCTGTCGTTGTCGATGAGGGTGTTTGTGGTTTCACACCCTCTAGTGAGTTAATTAATTGTCCCAAACCATTCGCAACTAACTCTGGTAGGACTGATCTATTGGTTGTGGAATCACATCCCTATCTATCACTTACTGCTTGGCATGTAAGTAATCTGTGTAGATGCTTTTTTAGGTATGCTGGTGCTGCTGCTGCACCTTTCATTGAATCAGGGTTGATCCTGAGTTTCGTGCTACTGGTGGAGTTGGGAAATGCAGGGCCATGATGTTTTGATTTTGTTTGAATACAATTTTTGGTGTATCTGCTGGTCCACATCGCCTCATGAATGGCCACTTTTGGGATGCTTGATCTGATTGAAATATATCCTCTTTGTGAAGATGAGACTTTGTGACACTAGCTCTAATATTGGTAAGCAGGAATTTGAAGGTTTGACAGGGTTGAGTTTGTTGTTGTCATTTCTGGTGCGTGTTGAATGCCAGGTGAATTGTATAGTTCCATTGCTTTTATGAAGCATTTTGGTGGATTTTTACAACTGAATGCCTTGCCATGCCATGTCAGGATGGCTAATAGTCAGCTTTGTTCAGTTTACTTCTATTGTAATGGCAGGGTTTTGAAAACTAAAGTGGCCATCGGAATGAAATTAATCAGACCTGTTTATCAATGGAAATGTTGTGACTGAGAGGAAAAGGTGATGAAGGTCTACTGATTCTCAAATTAATGCAAATCATAAAGTTATCCTAAATGTTTATTTAAGGCTGTATCCCAAAACATTAATGGTCTTTTCCACACTTGGGTGCTGACTGAGCTGCTGTGTGCTTCCAGTATTTTGCGTCTTGTTGATGCTGAGCCAAATTTTCATTCTCAGTGGGCCAAGAACCAGGAAATGCCAGCAGAAGAACCCACAGAAAGATTTTAGAAGCAGTAATAAATGAAGTGACCCTGTCCAGGGCCCCAGTATGGTTAAGGCTGGTAGATGGGCTCCTGAGATTGGAGGCCCAAAATCAGGCTGAAAGATTAGTAATCCACTCTCACTGTTGAAGTAGATTGGATGAAATGATATCTCCAGATCGAGGTACCTTCTGAAGATTTTTCAAAATTTAAAAATAAAAGTGGCCACAATTTTCAGGTTGTCACTGGAGGGGAAGTTGCAATTAAAGTGGGCGGTTAGAACTAAATGAAGCATTACTGCCATTTTAACTCCCCCTCCCATTCCTTAGATGACATGTCCATCCTGGGCCTCCTGCAGTGCCATAATGATGACACCCGAAGGTTGCAGGAACAGCAACTCATATTCCGCTTGGGAACCCTACAGCCCAATATTATCAATGTGGATTTCACAAGCTTCAAAATCTCCCCTCCCCCCACTGCATCCCAAAACCAGCCCAGCTTGTCCCTGCCTCCCTAACCTGTTCTTCCTCTCACCTATTCCCTCCTCCCACCTCAAGCTGCACCTCCATTTCCTACCTACTAACCTCATCCCGCCCCCTTGACCTGTCCGTCTTACCCGGACTGACCTATCCCTTCCCTACCTCCCCACCTATACTCTCCTCTCCACCTATCTTCTCCTCTAACCATCCTCGGTCCATCTCCCCCTCTCTCCCTATTTTTTTCAGAATCCTTTCCCCATCCCCCTTTATTGATGAAGGGTCTAGGCCCTAAACTTCAGCTTTTGTGCTCCTAAGATGCCGCTTGGCCTGCTGTGTTCATCCAGCTTCACACTTTGTTATCTTGGATTCTCCAGCATCTGCAGTTCCCATTACCTCTATTACTGCCACCTTTCCTAGTCTACTGCTGAGATACTGCCTCATTTTTCCTGATTGAAATTTCACCATCTGCCCTGGTAGGATTTGAACATTTGTTTGCCTTGGGGTTCTGGATTACTAGACGAGTAATAGTACCAGTACTCAACCAGCTTCGTTGTGTGTGAATGTGTGTGTTTTGACTTAGAGATGCATTTTTAGTTCACATGTTAGTAAGTTAATATCCACTTCTGCCACTTGACACAGTATTTTTTTTACTAGTAAATACATTCTTGTTTTCTTGTTAATTAATGAAACCTGATGTGAGGTTTTGTTTTTAGATAATGAAATCAGGCAAATACCCACTCTGGTAATTAAACTGGTCATTTTCATATTGTGGGATAATGAATCTTGATTTTCAGTACAGAGGGTTCTGCTGTAATGTGGTAGTTGCATTCCAGCGCAGCAACATGTTATAGAAAATCGGATCTACAGAAAAAGCAGGATTAGGGACACAAAGGACGCATAACAATTATATTTTCCAAAATTCTTCCTCGTCTGTGTAGCTTCATTCCCATAGTTGCAGTTATAATGACAGTTTGTCCGACAAGTGATGCTGCAGAGAGGCAATACATTTATGCATCTGACCTTGTGTTTGCAATGAAGTGACAGTTGGTCTTTAATTAGAGTTCTGCCACTGGAAATCCCAGCAATGGTGAGTACTGCATGATAGTGGCGTCATGGTGGCTCAGTGGTTAGCACTGCAACCTCACAGCGCCAGGCACCCGGGTCCGATTCCAGCCTCGGGTAACTGCCTGTGTGGAGTTTGCATATTCTCCCTGTGCCTGCTTGGGTTTTCTCCGGGTGCTCTGGTTTCCTCCCACAGCCCAAAGACATGCAGGCTAGGTGGATTGGCCGTGCTAAATTGCCCATAGTGTTCAGGGGTGTGTAGGTTATAGGGGGATGGGTGTGGGTGGGATGCTCCAAGAGGCGGTGTGGACTTGTTGGGCTAAAGGGCCTGTTTCCACACTGCAGGGAATCTAATCTAATAGTGTGAGCATGGTCCAAAATAAGTGAGTAGTTCCCCTGAAATTGACATGTCAGCAATTTCAAATGTAATCTTTAACACCTGCCTGAAACAAATGGAAAGTTGTTGGAGTAGCCATGATCCAAAAGAGGTGAGCAGTGCAACATTGAGGGAGAGGGAGAGAGAAGAGCCAGCAACCTTCCATGAAACTCTCCTGAAATTGACGCATCAGCAATTTTTAGTAAAATTTCCTCCTCTGTTTAAATGCTGATGCATTACCTTTTGGCTGCTCCTTGATGTCTTTGAGACCTTGAATCATGTCTGGAAAACAAAATTCAATGACTCAACACAGTTATGTTAAGCAATAGAAATAATATTAAGCTTAAGAAAGAAAGCATTTAGATAGCAGTTGATTCTTTTAAAGTTTTAATGCTGATTTCAATGTTTCACTGTATTTGTTTACTTAAGGCAGCATGGTGGCTCAGTGGTTAATACAGTTACCTCACAGCACCAGGGACTTGGGTTCAATTCCGGACTTGGGTTCAATTCCAGCCTTGGGCGACGGTCTTTGTGGAGTTCGCACATTACCCCCGTGTCCGTGTGTGTTTCTTTCTGGTGGTCCAGTTTCTTCCCACAGCCCAAAGATGTGCAGATTAGGTGGATTGGCCATGCTAAATTGCCCATAGTGTGCAGAGATGTGTAGGTTAGGTGGATTAGTCATGGGAAACAGGGGATAGAGTAGGACGGTGAGTCTGGGTAGGATGGTCTTTGGAGAGTTGGTGTGGACTTGTTGGGCTGAATGGCCTGTTTCCATACTGTAGGGATTCTGTGATCTGCTGTTCCATCAGCTCACTTCTAGATAGATTTTCAGTTAAGTGAAACAGAGGAATCTGACCTTTCTTTCCTATGTAGCCTATTGGCATTGAAGTTAATTATGGGATTAAAATGCGTTGTAAACCTGAGTAACATAGTATTCAAGGTAGTGCTGGAAAAGAGCAGGCTGTAATGCACAACTTTTGGTGTAAATGATTTGTGATCAAGTTCAAAAATTCTTACATATTAAATATGTAACAAAATCTAGGCAAAAATACTACACACAGGTGCATATTTTCAGTGCTCATTATTTTAATCTATACTTCATTTTTTATTTCTACCATTAATTTAGCATTGGAGTCTATTCTTCTAGTTAAATATGCTGCATTTTTAAATAAGGCTGAATCACAATAGCCAACGCAGTTTGTGTTTTAGAAATAGCATTCCCCTATTCATTAATTGTGTTATAGCCAATTCGTGTTGCCGGACGTGCATTAAAGGAGAAGCCCCCTACACTATTCACATCAGGGTCGTGGCAAGTATTACAACAGAACATCTTGAAATTATCAAAGCTTAATATCCCTGAATTAAATTCAAAATAATAATTATTTGGGGATTCATAACCTATTTGAGATAATGCAACTTATCCATCATTGACATCAGGCTCGCCGGTCTGTAGTTCCCTGGCTTATCTTTGCCACCATTCTTAAATAATGGCACGTCAGTAGACACCCTCCAAACTTCCAGCGCCTCACTTGTGGCTATCGATGATACACATACAGGTTTAAATGTAGAAAATGCAACTGAAAAGGTATAAATGAAATATGACATGGTATAATTGTGGGATTGAAGAATGGTATTTTGCAAACGCTTCAAAAGCAGAAATAGACATGAAAAGCGCAATATCATCATCTCTGTTCCTGCCTCAGCCCGTATAGTGCCTTAATGTCAATGATGCCTTTGTCACCTCCAAGCTGTACTGTTGTAGTGGTCTTCTGGCTGGCCTACAATCCATCTTCCAAAGAAACGAACAAATAAAATTACAGCACAGGAACAGGCCCTTCAGCCCTCCAAGCCTGCGCCGATTGAGATCTCCTGTCATCTATTTTCTAAGTGCCTA
The DNA here is from genome assembly GCF_030684315.1 of Stegostoma tigrinum. Classification (NCBI taxonomy): domain Eukaryota; kingdom Metazoa; phylum Chordata; class Chondrichthyes; order Orectolobiformes; family Stegostomatidae; genus Stegostoma; species Stegostoma tigrinum. The sequence continues at coordinate 866,735 of NC_081379.1, read as the reverse complement.
AGTCCATTTGCTCCCTGCCCATCCATGTACCTGTCCAAATATATCTTAAAAGACACTAATGTGTCTGCGTCTACCACCTCCGCTGGCAACGCCTTCCAGGCACGCACCACCCTCTGTGTAAAGAACTTTCCATGCATATCTCCCTTAAACTTTCCTCCTCTCACTTTGAACTCATGACCCCTAGTAATTGAGTCCCCCACTCTGGGGGAAAAAGCTTCTTGCTATCCACCCTGTCTATACCCCTCATGATTTTGTAGGCCTCTATCAGGTCCCCCCTCAATCTCTGCCTTTCTAATGAAAATAATCCTAATCTACTCAACCTCTGTTCATAGCTAGCACCCTCCATACCAGGCAACATCCTGGTGAACCTCCTCTGCACACTCTCCAAAGCATCCACATCCTTTTGGTAATGTACACAGTTCTGGTCGCCACAGTACTCTAAATGTGGCCGAACCAAAGACCTGGCAACTCTTGTACTCAATACCCTGTCTAATGAAGGAAAGCATGCCATATGCCTTCTTGACCACCCTATTGACCTGCGTTGTCACCTTCAGGGAACAATGGACCTGAACAACCAGATATCTCTGTTCACCAATTTTCCCTAGGACTTTTCCATTTACTGTATAGTTCGCCCTTGAATTTGATCTTCCAAAATGCATCACCTCGCATTTGCCCAGATTGAACTCCATCTGCTATTTATTTGCCCAACTCTCCAGTCTATCTATATTCTGCTGTAATCTCTGACAGTCCCCTTCACTATCTGCTACTCCACCAATCTTAGTGTCATCTGCAAACTTGCTGATCAGACCACCTACACTTTCCTCCAAATCATTTACATATAGCACAAACAACAGTGGTCCCAGCACTGATCCCTGTGGAACACCACTAGTCACAGGTCTCCAATTTGAGAAACTCCCTTCTACTCCTACTCTCTGTCTCCTGTTGCCTAGCCAGTTTTTTTATCCATCTAGCTAGCACATCCTGGACCCCATGTGATTTTACTTTCTCCATCAGCCTGCCATGGGAAACCTTATCAAACGCCTTACTGAAGTCCATGTATGTGACATCTACAGCCTTTCCCTTATCAGTCAACTTTGTCAACGTTCCATAAACAAAGTATTCCTTGTCATTTTTTAAGTTACGTTACATACCCCAGGCTCTCCAATGCTAAGAGACCCAAACTGGCTCCTAATTCTAAATATCTCAAGTTTTGTATTGTCATCCTTAGGTTTGAAGTCCTTCCTTTTGTTACCCTTCCCAATCTGTAACCCTGTCTTGTTCTACAAATTTGACATTCCAGTCCCCACATTCAACATCTGAGTTCTGTTCCCACAACTCTTGCCTTTCATGAATCCACCATCTAGCCACTGACACCAGTGCTTTCTTCTGTCTAGGCTTTAGGATTCTCCCTTTAGAATCTCAGGACCGCAGGAAATGCTACACTTGCCCCCACACCACCTCCCTCACCCCTATTCCAGGCCCCAAGATGACTTTCCATATTAAGCAGAGGTTCACCTGCACATCTGCCAATGTGGTATACTGCATCCACTGTACCCGGTGTGGCTTCCTCTACATAGGGGAAACCAAGCGGAGGTTTGGAGACCGCTTTGCAGAACACCTCTGCTCGGTTCGCAATAAACAACTGCACCTCCCAGTCGCAAACCATTTCCACTCCTCCCATTCTCTAGATGACATGTCCATCATGGGCCTCCTGCAGTGCCACAATGATGCCACCCGAATGTTGCAGGAACAGCAACTCATATTCTGCTTGGGAACCCTGCAGCCCAATGGTATCAATGTGGACTTCACCAGCTTCAAAATCTCCCCTTCCCCCATCGCATCCCCAAACCAGCCCAGTTCGTCCCCTCCCCCCACTGCACCACACAACCAGCCCAGCCCTTCCCCTCCACCCACTGCATCCCAAAACCAGTCCAACCTGTCTCTGCCTCCCTAACCTGTTCTTCCTCTCACCCATCCCTTCCTCCCACCCCAAGCCGCACCTCCATCTCCTACCTACTAACCTCATCCCACCTCCTTGACCTGTCCCCTCCCTACCTCCCCACCTATACTCTCCTCTCCACCTATCTTCTTTTCTCTCCATCTTCGGCCCGCCTCCCCCTCTCTCCCTATTTATTCCAGAACCCTCGCCCCCATCCTCCTCTCTGATGAAGAGTCTAGGCCCAAAACGTCAGCTTTTGTGCTCCTGAGATGCTGCTGGGCCTGCTGTGTTCATCCAGCCTCACATTTTATTGTCACAACACTTAGGTCACTTTTATCTCACAACACAATGTTGCAACATTTGCACGCGAAGGTCAGTTAGAGTGGTTAGTACTTGCTTATCTTATCAGGTTACTTCTGTATCCTAAAGAGCGCATTGTCTGCTAATCTTTCTTGGCAATGGTCTGGGGGTTAGTTATTTATGCACCTCTTGCAGAATTAGCAGTTAGCAGCCTAGAACATTTTGTTGTGCTCACTTGCATCGAGGAGCCATCTTTTTGCCGTCTAAGTTACCAAGAGCATTCATCAGGCAGTTGCTCCTAGCTGCAACTAGTCACATAGGTGCAGGTCATGAGCCTCCATGTCCTAGCCTAGCCTGTATTCAAGTTTCAGACTCTCATCTCACCCCTTTGGTCATTCCATGACCGTACCATAGGGCGGGAGAGCATAGACTAGATCAGTCCAAGCGGATGGACACCAGAGCCTGCCAATTCTTCTCCGCTTCCAAGGAGGAGATGGGTGGACAACTGGTTCTCCTCATCCTCACTGGGGGCACCATCAGGATGGAGGAGAAGCATTTTCTCAGGGGAACCGATATCACTAATGGAATTCATTAGTTTAGCAATAATACATTTACCACTAGCAATACCAACAAAAAGACAAAGTAAAATAATACCAAGATATATCGCTGGATTGAGCAGCCAGTGGTACCATGAGCTGAAGCTCCAATCTCCTTTTTTAGGACCTTGCCTCAAATCATCTAATTGCTTCTTAATAGACCGAATGGCATGGGTTATGTTATGTGATTCGTCCATAACATGGGTGATGCATTTGTGTCCCACTATAGTACATACTTCACGCCGCCCCCCCCCCCCCCCCCGCTTATTGAGCCAACACACAATCCACAGCATACCTTGTCTGTTGTGTGTAGAGCCTCAGTTCTGACAGTTCCTTCTTAACAGTTTCCAGTCCTGCTACAGTGTTGTTTCCCAGGATGGTTAATCCACAAATAAGGTAGTTCCTATTCTTGGCACTAATGACTCCCGCTGCTCCCCCTAGAGACAGGTCCCAAGGAACCCATAGCCAAGCGAGGACCCCAGTGTTACTGGGTCCTCCCAGTCTGCACAGAATTGTTCGTTAACGGTTCGGGTCACTATCTTCCTAATGGGTATGTCCTCACTGGGGGCATGCGACAGTAAGTGATCCGATAGCACCAACTGCAAAGAGGACTGGAAGGGTCAGTGTGGCTGTCGTGTATGCCCCATTAAGGAGGAACACGAAGCCTTTCTTGGCTCAATTGCATTTGACCTCCTGATTATTTTTCTGCATGAATTGTACCACCAGCTCTCCGGTTGGCTGGAGACTCCGCATGAACCCACCAGTTGGTCGGTATCAAATGGATACGTCCAGGTGGCTGAACTAACATGTGTCCCATTACATTGGCCACAAATAAACTGCCTACCTGCAGTTATGTTAAGACATCTTCGCTCATCGCAAGTGCATGTAAACAGGCCTTTGTTCACTTGGCAATGTTGGTGGGAGCACTGTGTCTGTGTACAGGAGGCGTTCTTGGGGACTAGAGCATATGTGCACCCCCATCCCTGCCCTGAGAAGCAAAACGGCTAACTTAGTGGGTTCGAACATGTTGTACTGTTCTTTTTCCAAATTCCAATACAAATGGGGGACTGTTTCTTGTTTGAGTTTATCAGCTCTACACATCTGTGAATATCTTGTTGGTATGTACCAGTCTGGCCTACGCTGGGGGGTTAGTCATGTCAGTCATGTATAAGTCAAAGGGAGTCTATCCAGGGGTGGCTACAAATAACACCTCGACTGACTAGGCAAGTGGCTAACACACAGTGCGGTTTCCATATAAATGGATTTGAGTCTTGTAAAACAAATTGTCCTCTAGGCTTAATGTCATAAAGGCGGCTATGACAATGGAAAATCAGGCGCAGACTTTCGTTCTTCTGTGGGGCCAATAGTTTACAATCAGTGAGTTTTGAGAAGATTTGTAGCTCAGGTTGTGGTTCTGGATGTAAGTTTGCTTACTGAGCTGGAAGGATTGTCCTTAGACATTTCGTCACCATTCTAGGTAACATCATCAGTAAGCCTCCGGAGAAGTGCTGGTGTTATGTCCTGCTTTCTATTTATCTATTTAGGTTTCCTTGGGTTGGTGATATCATTTCTGTTCTTTTTCTCAGAGGGTGGTAGATGGGCTCCAAATCAATGTGTTGTTTGATGGAGTTCCGGTTGGAATGCCATGCTTCTAGGAATTCTCGTGCGTCTCTGGTTGGCTTGTCCTGGGATGATGTGTTGTCCCAATCAAAGTGGTGTCCTTCCTTATCTGTATGTAAGGATACGAGTGACAGTGGGTCATGTCTTTTTGTGGCTAGTTGATGTTCATGTTTCCTGGTGGCTAGCTTTCTGCCTGTTTGTCCAATGTAGTGTTTTTCACAGTTCTTGCAAGGTATTTTGTAAATGATGTTCGTTTTGCTTTTTGTCTGTATAGGGCCTTTTAAGTTCATTAGCTGCTGTTTTAGGGTGTTGGTGGGTTTGTGGGCTACCATGATGCCAAGAGGTCTGAGTATCTTGGAAATGACTGCCAGACTACTCGGACCTCTTGGCATCATGGTAGCCTGGTTGAATTACCGTATGGAAATAAAAAGGAGGTACCTCCTGACATGCACATCTGCCAATGTGGTATACTGCATCCACTGTACCCGGTGTGGCTCCCTCTACATTGGGGAAACCAAGCGGAGGCGTGGAGACCGCTTTGCAGAACACCTCCGCTCGGTTCGCAACAAACAACTGCACCTCCCAGTCGCAAACCATTTCCACTCCCCCTCCCATTCTTTAGATGATATGTCCATCATGGGCCTCCTGCAGTGTCACAATGATGCCACCCGAAGGTTGCAGGAACAGCAACTCATATTCCGCCTGGGAACCCTGCAGCCTAATGGTATCAATGTGGACTTCACCAGTTTCAAAATATCCCCTTCCCCAACTGCATCCCTAAACCGGCCCAGTTCGTCCCCTCCCCCCACTGCACCGCACAACCAGCCCGGCCCTTCCCCACCCACCCCCCCCCCCCCCCCACTGCATCCCAAAACCAGTCCAACCTGTCTCTGCCTCCCTAACCGGTTCTTCCTCTCACCCATCCCTTCCTCCCACCCCAAGCCGCACCCCCATCTACCTACTAACCTCATCCCACCTCCTTGACCAGTCCGTCTTCCCTGGACTGACCTATCCCCTCCCTACCTCCCCACCTATACTCTCTCCACCTATCTTCTTTACTCTCCATCTTCGGTCCGCCTCCCCCCTCTCCCTATTTATTCCAGAATCCTCTCCCCATCCCCCTCTCTGAAGGGTCTAGGCCCGAAACGTCAACTTTTGTGCTCCTGAGATGCTGCTTGGCCTGTTGTGTTCATCCAGCCTCACACTTTGTTATCTTGGAATTCTCCAGCATCTGCAGTTCCCATTATTTCTCTCTCTCTCTCCCTCCTGACATATCTGGCTTGCCGATGTTATTCCAAAGTAATGACATAAATGAATGGAGAAGGCACCCATAAACTGGAGAAGGCACCCCTCTGCCCCACCGGGACCACTATCCCCTCCACAAGTCTACCTGTCCTTACCCAACCTACATCTGCAGGCACCCCAACACTGCCATCAGTCCCAGCAATCGCCTGTACCCCAATCACCACCACTGTACGCTGGCCAAACCAAACCTCCTGAGTAGTCTGGCAGTCATTTCCGAAATACTCAGACCTCTTGGCGTCATGGTAGCCCACAAACCCACCAGTACACTAAAACAGCAGTTAATGAACTTAAAAGACCCGATACAGACAATAAGCAAAATGAACATCATTTACAAAATACCTTGCAAGAACTGTGACAAACACTACATTGGACAAACAGGCAGAAAGCTAGCCACCAGGATACATGAACATCAACTAGACACAAAAAGACATGACCCACTATCACTAGTATCCTTACATACAGATAAGGAAGGACACCACTTTGATTGGGACAACACATCCATCCTAGGACAAGCCAACCAGAGACGCACGAGAATTCCTAGAAGCATGGCATTCCAACCGGAATTCCATCAACAAACACATTGATTTGGAGCCAATCTACCATCCCCTGAGAAAAAGAACAGGAAATGACATCACCAACCCAAGGAAACCTAAACAGATAAATAGAAAGCGGGACATAATGCCAGTGCTTCACCGGAGGCTCACTGATGTTACCTAGAATGGTGACAAAACGTCTGAGGATGAACCTTCCAGCTCAGTAAGCAAACTTACATCCAGTTTATAATCACTCAAATGAATCCAGCAGCTCTATCCCCGAACTTTGACTGCTGTTGGTGTTTGCAGGAGTATCTGGATTGGCTCTTTCCACCTTGGCCCCAAACCTGGGGCAGTCCCAGTCCTTGATCAACATGAAGTCTCCTGTTTGCAGTTTGGGAGATTCCTTCTGGTCGTCCAAGTCTTAATCCGTCGCTTGTGGTGGTGGTCTGAAGGCGTTCTTTACCTGTGAGTGGAGAAGCTTTAGATACGAGGTTAGCTGCTGAAAGTGTATTTCCATTTCCTCTCCCATGATGTTCAGGTCTATCTGGGTAGGTGGGCTTGTGTCAGCATCCCAAGGGGTACTATTAGATCGGTCATAAATTATCTTTGCGGCCAATAAACCAGTAGTTGAATGGCGAGTTATTCTCATGTGGTATAAAGCTAAAGGCAGGACTTTTAGTCGATTGAGACTGGTCTCAGACATTAATTGCGTCAGTTTGGTCTTAAGGGTTCCATTTGCCCTTTCCACTGCTTGGGGGTGTTAAGCATAATGAAATTGCTGCTGGATATGCAGTACCTCACATAGCTCTCTGTTGATCTTCCCTACAAAGTGGAGGCCATTGTCTAAACTAATCTGTCGAGGTACCCTGAACCTTGGTATGGTTTCGGTCAGTAGTAATTTTACCACTGTTGAGGCTTTATTATTAGATTGAGGCTTTTCCAACCACTATCTACCAAATACATCAACGATAACAAGACAATACCTATAGAAATGTATACGCGGCAATTCAATAAAATCGAGCTGAATGCACTCAAGTAGACCGCCTGGCAAGAATGTTTTCCTGCTATGCACCGCACTCCTTCACGAGCATTTGGCATGTTAGATATGATTGGACACGCGTTTGGGCTGCCTCAGCCACACCACCAGGTGTGTAGCATGATATTACTCCGACCCTCCTTGCTGAGGTGGGTATCAGTATGAAGACAGTCAATAAGCATTGGTAACAAAGCATCAGGTATACACACTTGGCTAATTGGAGTGACCCAGAGGCCTTTTGGTGCAGAGCGCAAACACCAATGCGTTTTCCATAATCATTATTCCATGTCAGGGCCGTCCCCCAGTAAACGCTGAACAGTGACAACATCTGGCATGCCCATCGTGTTCGAAGGAGGCAAGCAATTTATTGCCCGCTTTCTCATAGAGGGCACAACAAAAGTTTGATCTGCGGCAGCCTGATCAACCTGAGCATTACCCTAAGTAACTACAGAATCATCGGAGGCATGGGCAGCGCATTTGATAATAGCCAATTGTTTAGGGAGGAGGATTGTCTGGAGAAGGTTTTTAACATACAGGGAATTCTGGATGGGTGTACCTGAGGACGTTTCTTCAGGCCTCCCGAGAGTTTTTAAAAGAATTCTGCCCTCCCTCCTTTTGTGCACTAGCAGCCTGTTCCGTATTCTGTTTCCTGTTTAGTTTTAGACTGAGTACGACCGGAGATAGGATCTGTACAAGCCGTGGGTTTGTCAGGAGATTCATTTGACTGATTACTGAAGGGCTTGGAGATTGCATTACAGGAGGTTTGGTTCGGCCAGTGTACAGTGGCGGTGATCGGGGTATGGGCAATTGCTGGGACTGATGGCAGTGTTAGGGTGCCTGCAGATGTAGGTTGGCCAAGGACAGGTAGACTTCTGGAGGGGATAGTGGTCCCGGTGGGGCAGAGGGGTGTCTTCTCCAGTCCTCCTCGTCTTATTCATTTATGTCATTACTTTGGAATAACATCGGCAAGACAGATATGTCAGGAGGTACCTCCTTTTTATTTCCGTACGGTAATTCAACCAGGCGTTTGACTCCTAATTCTTTATTCTGCATTTCCTTTCTCAACTTTTCCTGTTCTGCTTTGCTCAAATTATAATCCTCACACTGCTGCTTCACCACCTCCCACAATTTAAGGTTTCCCTCATGATCACATACTGTAATCCCGCTTCGACGTGCATTATTCTCCCAACTTGCCACTTTAGATTTGTTCGTTATTTCCTCAGCAGTTTTTCTCCATGTGGATATTAAAGTTTTTCATTTTGGCCCCGAATTGTGTTTCCAAATTGCTTCTTCCATTTTTGTGCATTAATCTACATCCCAAGTTCCCCTCATTTGGCCAAATTTCATTCCCTAATTTGTTTTTAAGGTGTGCCGACAGACGCCTGAATCGCTCCTCATCCTCAGAATTATCTCGGCACGTTCGATGTAGAGGAGTTCCAGTGCCGGATTTATCCAGGGCTTGTCCCATTTTTAGCGCTTTTACTTTGCTTATTTCTATATACTATGCCGGTGTCCTTGGCCTCAACACCCACTTCAGGGTCCTGACCTTCACATGGGGGATTTCCCCTCTTAACAACCGGTCTAAGGCAGGGTGGTTGAGACAGACAGACTGTAATTGTACTTATAGCCGAATACTTATTTTACTCTACCAGTCTTATGCTAACCCCTCCAGACTTAATTTTTTTTGACCTGCGAACCTCCAGAGTTTTTACTTTTCCTGCCGCCGGAGGACTCAAACCTCCTGGTCTTTTAAACACAACTTCTGCTTAGGGGTACGAGGTGCAGATAGGAACACCAATCATCCAAATCCGAATTTTTGTTGTCTCCCGCATCCAAACCAAAGCCAACCATTGAATTACACAACTCCTTTTGTTTGTCAGTCACCGGTGACTTCTTTTTGTTTCTGTTGACATTTGACTCGAGCACATTCGTTTTTGAGGACCTCAATTGATTTCATGGTACCATTATCAGTCAGTTCAGTTCCCAATCTGCTGGCAGAATATATTGCGATACTGTATCAGTGATAATGGGAACTGCAGATGCTGGAGAATCCAAGATAACAAAGTGTGGAGCTGGATGAACACAGCAGGCCAAGCAGCATCTCAGGAGCGCAAAAGCTGACGTTTCGGGTCTAGACCCTGGACTCTGATGAAGGGTCTAGGCCCGAAACGTCAGCTTTTGTGCTCCTGAGATGCTGCTTGGCCTGCTGTGTTCATCCAGCTTCACACTTTGTTATATTGCGATACTTCCTTGTTTCATCTTTCACAGAATAATATGGAAATCAATTTAGACAACGCCAATTTGACCGAATTTGAGTCCCTGACTCATTTAAAGTCTTCAATACTCAGGACCCAATCTGTCTATTTCCTCTCTCAATTCAAAATGTTAGAGTCCCCGACTCTATTCCGGATCCCCGATCTGTAGGACCCCGACCTTCAAGTGGAGTCCCTGACTCCCTTCTAATCTTCCCACAAGAAATCCCAACCAAGACTGATCCTTTTCAGGCTGGACTTAGATGATGGGCAGCAAAGGGTCGACTAATCCACGACTGAGACCATAAGACACATGGTTGAGCAGCAGTGCGACCAGGAGCCTGTCGGGAAGCCAGTGAGTCACTGTTTTTGAATCTTTAAAAAGCTGACCTCGTGAATAGACGAAGGTACGCTGAGCAGGAGCGGACACGGGACTGGTGAGTGAGTGAGGTAATATATTTGTGTGGTTGCGTTACCCGAAACACTACCCGGGTAGTGTCTCCCACCCATCCTCTAACCAAAAAAAAAGGTTGTGTGTGCCTGATTGGTAAGGTAACAAGTTTATTTTTTATTCTTTATTTTTTTAAGTCTTGGGAATTTAGAATAATGGGGAGAGAGGTCAGGGCAGTTGAATGTTCCTCCTGCAGAATGTGGGAGGTAAGGGTCACCGCTAGTGTCCCTGCTGACTACATCCGCGGGAAGTGCACCCAACTCCAACTCCTTGAAAACCGCGTTAGGGAGCTGGAGCTGGATGAACTTCGGATCATTTGGGAAGCAGAGGGGTTATTGAAAGGAGTTACAGGGAGGTAGTCACTCCTCAGGTACAGGAAAAAGGCAGATGGGTTACGGTCAGGGGACGGAAAGGGAACCGGCAGGCAGTGCAGGGATCCCCTGTGGCCAATCCCCTCAACAATAAGTATACCATTTTGGATACTGTTTGGGGGGGGGGGATGACTAACCAGGGGAAAGCAGTGGGGCACAGGTCTCTGGCACAGAGTCTGTCCCTGCTGCTCAGAAGGGAAGGGGGAAGAGGAGCAGAGCATTAGTCATTAGGGACTCCATAGTTAGGGGGATAGATAGGAGGTTCTGTGGGGACGAGAGAGAGACTCATGGTTGGTGTGTTGCCTCCCAGGTGCCAGGGTGCGTGATGTCTCTGATCGTGTTTTTGGGATCCTTAAGGGGTAGGGGGAGCAGCCCCAAGTCGTGGTCCACATTGGCACCAACGACACAGGTAGGAAGAGAGATGGGGATTTAAGGCAGAAATTCAGGGAGCGAGGATGGAAGCTGAGAGCTAGGACGAACAGATTTGTTGTCTCTCGTTTGTTGCCTGTGCCATGTGCTAGTGAGGCGAGGAATAGGGGGAGAGTGAGGAGTTGAACATGTGGCTAGAGGGATGGTGCAGGAGGGAGGGTTTTGTATTCTTGGATAATTGGGGCTCTTTCTGGGGTAGTTGGGACCTCTACAAGCAAGATGGTCTTCACCTGAACCAGAGGGGTACCGATATCCTGGGGGGGAAATTTACTAAGGCTATTCGGGTGGGTTTAAACTAATTCAGAAGGGGGATGGGCACCAAAATTGTAGTTTGACTATAGAAAAGGTTGAGGGTAGGGTGGTCCAAAATAAAGTTTCAGGGAAGCAAGATGGCACCGGCAAGCAAGAAGTTGGTTTGAAGTGTGTCTACTTCAATGCCAGGAGCGTCCGGAATAAGTTGGGTGAACTTGCAGCATGGGTTAGTACCTGGGACTTTGATGTTGTGGCCATTTCGGAGACATGGATAGAGCAGGGACAGGAATGGTTGTTGCAGGTTCTGGGATTTAGATGTTTCAATAAGAACAGAGAAGGAGGTAAAAGGGGCGGAGGTGTGGCATTGTTGGTCAAGGACAGTATTACAGTTGCAGGAAGGATGTTTGGGGACTCATCAACTGAGGTAGTATGGGCTGAGGTTAGAAACAGGAAAGGAGGTCACCCTGTTGAGAGTTTTCTATAGGCCTCCAAATAGTTCCAGAGATGTAGAGGAAAGGATAGCAAAGATAATTCTCGATAGGAGTGAGAGAGACAGGGTAGTTGTCATGGGGGACTTCAACTTTCCAAATATTGACTGGGAACACTATAGTTCGAGTACTATAGATGGGTCAGTTTTTGTCCAATGTGTGCAGGAGGGCTTCCTGACACAGTATGTAGATAGGCCAACAAAGGGCGAAGCCACATTAGATTTGGTACGGGGTAATGAGCCTGGCCAGGTGTTAGATTTGAAGGTAGGTGAGCACTTTGGTGATGGCGATCACAATTCTGTTATGTTTACTTTAGTGATGGAAAGGGATAGGTGTATACCACTGGGCAAGAGTTATAGCTGGGGGAAAGGCAATTACGATGAGATTAGGCAAGATTTAGGGAGCATAGGATGGGGAAGGAAACTGCAGGGGATGGGCACATTAGAAATGTGGAGCTTATTCACGGAAAAGCTCCTGTGTGTCCTAGATAAGTATGTACCTGTCAGGCAGGAAGGAAGCTGTAGAGCGCGGGAGCTGTGGTTTACGAAGGAGGTGGAATCTCTGGTCAAGAGGAAGAGGAGATTTACTAGGATGTTGCCTGGTATGGAGAGAAGGTCTTCCGAGGAAAGGCTGAGAGACTTGAGGCTGTTTTTATAGAGAGAGAAGAAGGTTGAGAGGTGAATTAATTGAAACATATAAAATAATCAGAGGGTTAGATAGGGTGGATAGGGAGAGCCTTTTTCCTAGGATGGTGATGGCGAGCACGAGGGGGCATAGCTTTAAATTGAGGGGTGAAAGATATAGGACAGATGTCAGAGGTAGTTTCTTTACTCAGAGAGTAGTAAGGGAATGGAACGCTTTGCCTGCAACGGTAGTAGATTCGCCAACTTTAGGTACATTTAAGTCGTCACTGGATAAGCATATGGATGTACATGGAATAGTGTAGGTTAGATGGGCTTGAGATCGGTATGACAGGTCGGCACAACATCGAGGGCCGAAGGGCCTGTACTGTGCTGTAATGTTCTAAGAAGGCTTATGTTTGGATGAGATGTGAAGGCTCAGTTAGGGCGCTTGAGGGCTACGAGGTAACCAGGCAAGACCTAAAGAGAGAGCTTAGAAGAGCCAGGAGGAGACATGAGAAGTTGTTGGTGGATAGGATCAGGGTAAACCCCAAGGCTTTCTATAGGTATTCAAGGAATAAAAGAATGATGAAAGTAAGATTAGGTCCAATCAAGGATAGTAGTGGGAAGTTGTGTGTGTGGAGTCAGATGAGATAGGGGAAGCGCTAAATGAATATTTTTCAACAGTATTCACACTAGAAAACGACAATGTTGTCGAGGAGAATACTGAGATACAGACTACCAGACTAGATGGGATTGAGGTTGACAAGGAAGAGGTATTAGAAATCCTACAGAGGGTGAAGATAGATAAATCCCCTGGGCCGGATGGGATTTATCCTGGGTTCCTCTGGCAAGCCAGGGAGGAGATTGCCGAGCCTTTGGCATTGATCTTTAACTCGTCATTGTCTACAGGAATAGTGCCAGATGACTGGAGGATAGCAAATGTGGTTCCCCTGTTCAAGAAGGGGAGTAGAGACAACCCTGGTAATTATAGACAAGTGAGCCTTACCTCACTTGTTGGTAAAGTGTTGGAAAAAGTTATAAGGGATAGGATTTATAATCATCTAGAAAAGAATAAATTGATTAGGGATAGTCAGCACGGTTTTGTGAAGGGAAGGTCATGCCTCACAAACCTTATTGAGTTCTTTGAGAAGGTGACCAAACAGGTAGATGAGAGTAAATCAGTTGTGATGTATATGGATTTCACCAAGGCGTTCGATAAGGTTCCCCGCAATCGGCTTTTGTACAAAATGCGGAGGAATGGAATTGTGGGAGACATAGCAATTTGGATGGGAAATTGGCTTGCTGAAAGAAGACAGAGGGTGGTAGTTGATGGGAAATGTTCATCCTGGAGACCAGTTACTAGTGGTGTACCGCAAGGGTCGGTGTTGGGTCCACTGCTGTTTGTCATTTTTATAAATGACCTGGATGAGGGCGTAGAAGGATGGATTAGTAAATTTGCAGACAATACTAAGGTCGGTGGAGTTGTGGATAGTGACGAAGGATGCTGTAGGTTGCAGAGAGACATAGATAAGCTGCAGAGCTGGGCTGAGAGGTGGCAAATGGAGTTTAATGCGGACAAGTGTGAGGTGATGCACTTTGGTAGGAGTAACCAGAAGGCAAAGTACTGTGCTAATGGTAAGATTCTTGGTAGTGTAGATGAGCAGAGAGATCTCGGTGTCCATGTACACAGATCCTTGAAAGTTGCCACCCAGGTTGACAGGGCTGTTAAGAAGGCGTACAGTGTTTTAGCTTTTATTAATAGAGGGATCGAGTTCCGGAACCAAGAGGTTATGCTGCAGCTGTACAAACCTCTGGTGCGGCCGCACTTGGAGTATTGTGTACAGTTCTGGTCACCGCATTATAAGAAGGATGTGGAAGCTTTGGAAAGGGTGCAGAGGAGATTTACTAGGATGTTGTCTGGTCTGGAGGGAAGGTCTTACGAGGAAAGGCTGAGGGACTTGAGGCTGTTTTCATTAGAGAGAAGAAGGTTGAGAGGTGACTTAATTGAAACATATAAAATAATCAGAGGGTTAGATAGGGTGGATAGGGAGAGCCTTTTTCCTAGGATGGTGACGGCGAGCACAAGGGGGCATAGCTTTAAATTGAGGGGTGAAAGATATAGGACAGATGTCAGAGGTAGTTTCTTTACTCAGAGAGTAGTAAGGGAATGGAACGCTTTGCCTGCAACGGTAGTAGATTCGCCAACTTTAGGTGCATTTAAGTCGTCATTGGATAAGCATATGGACGTACATGGAATAGTGTAGGTTAGATGGGCTTGAGATCGGTATGACAGGTCGGCACAACATCGAGGGCCGAAGGGCCTGTACTGTGCTGTTATGTTCTATGACATAGGAGTGGAAGTAAGGCCATTCGGCCCATCGAGTCCATTCCGCCATTTAAATCATGGCTGATGGGCATTTCAACTCCACTTCCCTGCACTCTCCCCGTAGCCCTTGATTCCTTGTGAGATCAAGAATTTATCGATCTCTGCCTTGAAGGCATTTAACGTCCCGACCTCCACTGCACTCCGTGGCAATGAATTCCACAAGCCCACCGCTCTCTGGCTGAAAAAATGTCGTCTCATTTCAGTTTTAAATTTACCCCCTCTAATTCTAAGGCTGTGCCCACTGGTCCTAGTCTCCCCACCTAACGGAAACAACTTCCCAGCGTCGACCCTTTCTAAGCCATACATTATCTTGTAAGTTTCTATTAGATCGGCCCTCAGCCTTCTAAACTTTAATGAATACAATCCCAAGATCCTCAGCCGTTCATCGTACGTTAAACCTACCATTCCAGGGATCATCCGCGTGAATCTCTGCTGGACACACACAGCGCCAGTATGTCCTTCCCAAGTTGTGGAGCCCAACATTGACACAGTATTCTAAATGGGGCCTAACTAGATCTTTATAAAGTCTCAGAAGCACATCACTGCTTTTATATTCCAACCCTCTTGAGATAAACGACAACATTACATTCGTTTTCTTAATCACGGACTCCACCTGCAAGTTAACCTTTAGAGAATCCTGGACCAACACTCCCAGATCCCTTTGTACTTTTGCTTTGCGAATGTTCTCACCGTTTAGAAAATAGTCCATGCCTATATTCTTTTTTCCAAAGTGCAAAACCTCACATTTGCTCACGTTGAATTTCATCAGCCATTTCCTGGACCACTCTCCTAAACTGTCTAAATCTTTCTGCAGCCTCCCCACCTCCTCAGTACTACCTGCCTGTCCACCTATCTTCATATCATTGGCAAACTTCGCCAGAATGCCCCCAGTCCCTTCATCCAGATCGTAAATATAGAAAGTGAGCAGCTGCGGCCCCAACATTGAACCCTGCAGGACACCACTTGTCACTGTTTGCCATTCTGAAAAAGAGCCTTTTATCCCAACTCTCTGCCTTTTGTCAGACAGCCAAACCTCAATCCAAGCCAGTAGCTCACCTCAAACACCGTGGGCCCTCACCTTGTTCAGCAGCGTCCCGTGAGGCACCTTATCAAAGGCCTTTTGGAAGTCTAGATAGATAACATCCACTAGGTTTCCCTGGTCTAACCCACTTGTTATCTCTTCAGAGAATTCTAACAGGTTTGTCAGGCGTGACCTCCCTTTACTAAGTCCATGCTGACTTGTTCTAATCCAACCCTGCACTTCCAGGAATTTAGAAATCTCATCCTTGACAATGGATTCTAGAATTTTACCAACAACCGAGGTTAGACTAATCAGCCTATAATTTTCCATCTTTTGCCTTGATCATTTCTTAAGGGCGTTACAACAGCTATTTTCCAATCATCTGAGACTTCCCCAGACTCTAGTGACTTTTGAAAGATCACAACCAAAGCCTCCGCTATTTCCGCAGCCGCCTCCCTCAGAACTCGAGGATGTTGCCTATCGGGGCCAGGAGATTTATCAATTTTTAGACCTTTTAGCTTTTCTAGCACTTTCTCTTTTGTAATGTCTACCATACCCAACTCTGCCCCTGGCTCTCCCTAATTGTTGGCATACTACTCATGTCTTCCACTGTGAAGGCTGATGCAAAGTACTTATTAAGTTCTTCAGCTATTTCCTTATCTCCCATCACTAGCCTTCCAGCATCAATTTGAAACGGCCCAATATCTACTTTTGCCTCTCGTTTGTTTCTTATGTATTGAAAGAAGCTTTTACTATCATTTCCAATATTACTAGCTAGCCTACCTTCATATTTGATCCTGTCCTTCCTTATTGCTCTCTCTGTTATCCTCTGTTTGTTTTTGTAGCCTTCCCAATCTTCTGATTTCCCAGTGCTCTTGGCCACTTTATACGCTGTCTTTTTTTCTTTGATACATTTCCTGACTTCCTTTGTCAGCCATGGCTGTCAAATCCCACCCCGGATAAGCTTTCTTTTCTTTGGGATGAACCTCTGTACTGTGTCCTTAATTACACCCAGAAACTCCTGCCATTGTTGCTCTACTGCCTTCCCCGCTAGGCTCTGCTTCCAGTCGATTTTCATCAGTTCCTCTCTCATGGCCCTGTAATTACCTTTATTTAACTGTAACACCATTACATCCGATTTTGCCTTCTCTCTTTCAAACTGCAGATTAAACTCTACCAAATTATGATCGCTGCCTCCTCAGTGTTCCCTTACTGTAAGATCTTTTATAAAGCCAGGCTCATTATGTAGGACTAAGTCCAGAATAGCCTGCTCACTTGTGGGCTCCACCACAAACTGTTCCAAAAAGCCATCCTGCAAACATTCCGTGAATTCTCTTTCTTTGGATCCACCGCCAACATTATTCACCCAATCCACCTGCATATTGAAGTCCCCCATGATCACCGTGACCTTGCCTTTCTGACATGCCCTATCTATTTCCCAGTGAATCTTGCGCCCGGGTCGTGATCACTGTTAGGAGGTCTGTACATTACTGCCATTGTGGTTTTTTTTGCCTTTGTGGTTCCTCAACTCCACCCACACAGACTCCACATCCTCTGACCCTGTGTCATTCAGTGCCATAGATTTAATTTCATTCTTAACTAACAAGGCAACCCCACCCCCTCTGCCCACCTCCCTGACTTGAATGAGAGGAAAACCAAACGGAGAAAATACTCACGTCTGGCCGGCCAATTCCTCTACACTCAATAGTGGAGGTCTCAAGGCTCTTACACCGCTGTCCACAATCTGTCCGTACCAAATCTGAGTCACGGCACCAGATGAAAATCTTGATCCCCCGGCAGGGTCTCGCGGTTCTGCAATCGATCAGTGACCAATCACAATTGGTCTGGCTGTTTAAGGCTTTACTCTTTATTTCTTCATACAGCCGAGTACAGAGCATCCGGAAACGCAGAAGTTGAGCATTCCGTATTCGTCGGAGGAGCTGCACACAGGAACTTAATACCAAGGCATTTTTATACTTTTCTTAAAGCAAGGTATAAGATGTGATTGCATGGTACATCGAAACAATTACCAATCAATACGTGAATTGCTTCATTGGCAGTTACTTGATCCAATGATATTAACTGGTAAACAACTTATGTCACAATGCTTAGGTCGCTTTTATCTTGCAACACAGTGCTGCAACATCTGCACCCGAAGGTCAGTTAGAGTGGTTAGTACTTGCTTATCTTATCAGGTTACTTCTGTATTCTAAAGGGTGCATTGTCTGCTAATCTTTCTTTGCAACATTCTAGGGTTAGTTATTCATGCAACTCTCGCAGAATTAGCAGTTAGCAGCCTAGAAGCCATTTTGTTGTGCTCACTTGCATCGAGGAGCCATCTTGTTGCCATCTCAGTTACCAAGAGCATTCATCAGGCAGTTGCTCCTAGCTGCAACTAGTCACGTAGGCGCACGTCATGAGCCTCCACGTCCTAGCCTAGTCTTTGTCGTCAGGTGTATCCGAGAACTTTGGAAGCTAAGGAAGTGTTTGCTGGGCCCCTTGCTGAGGTATTTGTATCATCGATAGCCACGAGTGAAGTGCTGGAAGACCAGACAGTGGCTAATGAATTTCCGTTATTTAAGAATGGTGGCAAGGATAAGCCAGGGAACTATAGATCAGGGAGCTTGACGTTAATAGCGGGTAAGTCGCCGGAGGGGATTCTGAGGAACAGGATTTACACGTATTTGGAAAGACTAGGACTGATCAGCAATAGCCAGTGTGGCTTTGTGAGTGGGAAATTACTAACTTGATTGAATTTTTTGAAGAAGTGACAAGGAAGATTGAAGGCAGAGGGGTGGTTGTTGTCTATGTGGACTTTGACAATGGATTCAACAAAGTCCCATGTGGTAGACTGGTTGGCAAGGTCAAATCTTCGGGAATCCAGGGAGAGCGAGACATTTGGTTACAACATTGACTTGATGGTAGGAGATAGAAGTTGGTTGTGGGGGGTTGTTTTTTGGATTGGGACCTGTGACCAGCAGTGTACCACAAGGATTGATCCACTGCTTTTTGTCATTTTATATAAATGATTTGGAAATGAATATGGGAGAATTTAGTTAGTGAGTTTGCAGATGTCACCAAAATTAGTTTCGTAGTGGACAGTGAAGAAAATTTTCTTGGAGTACAACAGGACCTTGATCAGAGGGGCTAGAGAGTGGGAGATGGAATTTAATTTTGATAAATGTGAGGTGCTGTGATTTGGTAAGGCAAATCAGGGCAGGACTTAATAGTAAGGTTCTGGGACGAGACCTTGGAGGGCAGGTTCATAGTTCCTTGAAAGTGTAATTGCAGGTAGATAGTGCAATGAAGAAGGCATATGGTATACTTGCCTTTATTGGCCAGTGCATCGCATATAGGAGTTCAGATGTTATGTTACAGCTGTACAGAATATTGGTGAGTCCACTTTTGGAATACTGTGTTCAGTTCTGGTCTCCGTGCTATAAGACAGATGGTGTTGTTAAACTTGCAAGGGCTCAGAAAAGATTCTCTAGGGTTTTGCTGGGGTGGAAGGGTTTGAGCTAAAAGGAGAAGCTGAATTGGCTGGAACCAATCGGAAGCTGCAGGGTGACCTTAGCAGTTTGTAGAATTGTGAATGGCATGGATAGGGCTAATAGCCATGGTCTTCTCCCCAGGGTAGGGGAATCCAAAACTAAAGGGCATAGGTCTAAGGTGAGAGGGGAAGAATTTAAAAGGGACCTAAGGGTAACTTTTTCATGCAGAGGGAGGTTTGTGTATGGTTTGAGCTGCCAGAGGAACTGGTGGAAGCTGGTACAATTACAACATTTAAAAGGCATCTGGATAGATATGTGAGAAAGAAGGGTTTAGAGGGATGTGGGCCAGATTTTAGCAAATGGGGCTAGATTAAGATATCTGGTCAGCAAGGATGAGTTGGAGTGAGGGATCTGTTTCCATGCTGTATGTCTCTGACTTCTGTTATCTCTTTTTGGTTTAGAATCTACTGTTTTCCTTATGCCTGTTAGAAACACCTTAAGATAATTTTCTCCATTAAATCATGATAGATACATTGTTGATGTCTCTCTTAATCTTTCTTAAATCCTTCCTTGCATTTATAGTGCTTCTACATTATAGGGATTCAGTAATTTGTCTTCAGTGTTTGATTAAAGCAGACAACAAAAGGATCATATACGGAAATAAATTAGTGTCTTGCATGTTGTGAGGTGATTTCTTCTGTAACAGACTTGTATTGATTTTAGCAGAAATAACCAGGTCAAAAACTGAGGTACTGTTCAGTTGCAAGGTCAGACATAGTAAAGGCCACATGGAGCTCCACCACTCACCCAACACAA
Source organism: Stegostoma tigrinum (assembly GCF_030684315.1). NCBI lineage: Eukaryota > Metazoa > Chordata > Chondrichthyes > Orectolobiformes > Stegostomatidae > Stegostoma > Stegostoma tigrinum. Next base: position 846,823 of record NC_081379.1, on the reverse strand, counting down.
TCACTATCTTTCAGTTTTCATCACTGGAACATGACAATTTTCAAGCTTCAAAAGGAGTCACAGTTGGAAGGAATTTGTGAAGCATCATGCTTGAAGATCTTCCTTTGATTTTCACCACCTAGTTTTTGAAACTGTAACTACTCCCAAGAATGGAGGAGTGCTAGTAACCTTCAGCAACCAATGAAAATTTAATTCTTCACAATAAGTTTGCTGACTGAGCATTTACCAGGTATTGCACTATCCCTATTTGAAGTACCATACGCTCCAAGAACTGAGAAAACATTCTACCACAAAATATTTTGATCAATTCAATTAGCCTCCTGCCAGTTTTATTGGAAGAAATGTACTTATTGTTGATTGGTGATTGCTAATTGTCTTAATTCTTTACATTTTAGTTGGTACATTTCCATTCCATTCAATTATGATTTGCTGCTCGTTTATGAATTAGTTGCAAGTGAGCAGGGAAAGTTGAATGTGTGAGCATGTCTCATAGAATGGCATTTTACAATTTTTTGTTCATGGGGTGTGAATGTTGTTGGCTGGGACAGCATTTATTGCCAACCCGTAATTGCCTTTGAAAAGTTGATGAGCGGTGTACTTGACTGCTGCAGTTCTTGGGTTTAGGTACACACTCAGTGCTGTTAAGAAAGGGGTTCCAGGATTTTAACTCAGCCACAGTAAAGGAATGACAATGAAGTTCCAAAACAGGATGGTGTGTGGTTTAGAGGGAACTCGCAGGTTGTGGTGTTACCATTCATCTGCTGCTGTTGACCTTTTAAATAGCGGAGATCTTGGATTTGAAGGAGTGTTGATGTATTACTATAGTCCATCTTGTAGGTGGATTTGCAGTTGCTGCTGTGCATCAGTGGTGAATGGTGTTAGTGTTGAAGCTGGTGAGAGGGGTACTGATCAAGTAGCTGTGGATTTTTATAAAGCTGCATTCATTAACGCCTGACATTCCTGACTTCTACATTGCAGATGGTGGACAGACTTTGGAGCCTTAGGAGGTCTACTATATGCCATAGTATTCTGAGCCTCCAACCTGTTCTGTAGCCACATTATTTATTCTGCTGGAGCAGTTCAGTTTCTGTTCAGCAGTAAATACAACTTGTTGATAGTGGGGGATTCAGCAGTGGTTATGCTACTGAATGTCAAGGGACAGTGGTTACGTTCTCTCCAGTTGGAATTAATCCTTGCTTGGCTCTTGTGCAGTGTGAATGTTAATTGCCAGTCATCAAAACAGTCCATGATCATCTTTTGCACTATACATGGACTGCAGAATTCTGAGGTACAGAGCGATTTGGGTGTTCTAATGCATGGGCCATAAGTTATTACGCAACTACAGCATGTAATCAAGATGGATAACGGGATGCTTTCCTTTATTGTGAAAGGAATTGAAAAGTAAAAGTGAAAATATTTGTTTGATTTTATACATGACATTGGTGAGATCACGCCTTGAATGCTGTGCCGTTTTATTTTCTTATTTAAAGGAGAATGTAAAGGAAAGGTAGAAGGATTACATATTCATGGATGAAGATGTGATGACTTCAGCCAGGAAACTGGAAATTGCGGAACTTCCCGTAATGAGCCTGACAAATGTGGGTGAGAAGAGACTGGTTGAGGGAAGAAGAAATAACGACAAGTTGAAAGAAATAAGTTCCAACAATTCTCAAGTAGCGACACCCCTCTGAATCCTTCCTCCTTTCCACTTCTAATGTTATCACATGGAAAATTAATCAATTTTGCCTCCAATTTCCGTCCTTCTCTCACCTTCACCTGGTCCATTTCAGACTCTTCCCTTCCTTGACTTCTCTGTTTCCGTTTCTGGGGATAGACTGCCCATTAATATCTATTGCACTGACTCCCACAGATACCTAGACTACATTTTCTCACATCGTGCTTCCTGTAAAAATTCTCTTCTATGCCCCGTGTCTGTCTCTGTTACACCTTCTAATGATGCCACCTTACACTTCTGACATTTCTTTTATCCATGGATTCCCCATCACCACCACAATGTGGTTGGCAGGACCTTCAGCTGTGTCTGACCCATTGCCCACACTCCTGCCCTCACTCCTTTCCTTCCTTCCCAGAACAATGATAGGGATCCCCTCAGTCTCACTTTCCACCAAATCATTCTCTGCATTCAAAAGATCATCCTCCACATTTTTCACTATGCCACCTTCCCATGCAACTATAGAAGGTGTGATATTTTCCCTTTTACCACCTCTTCATTACCCAAGGTCTAAAACATATTTTCATGTTAGTGTTTTACTTGTGCTTCTTTCAATCTAGCCTGCTATATTCACACAATGTGGTATCCTGTACATTGGCAAGACCAAACGTAGACCAAGTGAATGCTCTGACCCTGGCCTTCAAGTTCTTTGTCATTTCAGTTCACTATTTCACTGTCATAGGCCTGCTGCAATGTATTGGTGAAATCCAGTGCAATCTGGAAGATGTCTTTTAAGGGGTTTTTCGTCACTGTTACCTCACGTAGTTAGGCAATGATTTATAGTAATTTTATGAAAGCTTATTGAGAGCCAGTAGTTTAGATATGGTACAGTTCAGTTAGTTCAGATGACAGATGAGAATGCTTTACTGATTCTGGAGCCATTCTGTAGATTGAAGTAGAGTCAGCACACTCGCTCATCCAGTGATAATGGGAACTGCAGATGCTGGAGAATCCAAGATAATAAAATGTGAGGCTGGATGAACACAGCAGGCCCAGCAGCATCTCAGGAGCACAAAAGCTGACGTTTCGGGCCTAGACCCTTCACCCGATGAAGGGTCTAGGCCCGAAACGTCAGCTTTTGTGCTCCTGAGATGCTGCTGGGCCTGCTGTGTTCATCCAGCCTCACATTTTATTGCACTCGCTCATCCAGTTGTCTTTTGTGGTCGTCTCCATTAGTCTTCGGTGGTCATGGTCTTTGCCCCTCATACTGATGCAGGGGAATTTCTGGTCTTCCCCAGGGAGATAGTGTGATTTGTACCCTGGAACGTCTTGCCCCATCTCCCCACCCCACACCCTGCTGCCCCCACTCCCTCTGCATTCTTTTAATATTTCTTATATTAGGAGCTGGCCATCAATGCTGTGTCAATCGCCTGTTTAATCCCCATGGTCTGAGGCAGTTACTCATTATGTTAAATGATCATTGTCCTCTTGCCTGCCTTCATCTGAGAGTTAGTGTTCCTTCTAAGATGCAACCTTATTTTCAAAAACAATATCCTGATAATAGGGTTCCGTATGCACCTGCATTCCGCACGGAGATGGCCTCAAGGCTCTCCGCTTCTTCCTGTCCCGCAGGCCCGACCAGTCCCCCTCCACCGACGCTCTCATCCGCCTAGCTGAACTCGTCCTCACACTCATCAACTTCTCTTTTGACTCCTCCCACTTCCTACAGACTAAGGGGGTGGCCATGGGCACCCGCATGGGCCCCATCTATGCCTGCCTCTTTGTAGGTTACGTGGAACAGTCCCTCTTCCGCACTTACACAGGCCCCAAACCTCACCTCTTCCTCCAGTACATTGATGACTGTATCGGCGCCGCCTCTTGCTCCCCAGAGGAGCTCGAACAGTTCATCCACTTCACCAACACCTTCCACCCCAACCTTCAGTTCACCTGGGCCATCTCCAGCACATCCCTCACCTTCCTGGACCTCTCAGTCTCCATCTCAGGCAACCAGCTTGTAACTGATGTCCATTTCAAGCCCACCGACTCCCACAGCTACCTAGAATACACCTCCTCTCACCCACCCTCCTGCAAAAATTCCATCCCCTATTCCCAATTCCTCCGCCTCCGCCGCATCTGCTCCCACGATAAGACATTCCACTCCCACACATCCCAGATGTCCAAGTTCTTTAAGGACCGCAACTTTCCCCCCACAGTGATCGAGAACGCCCTTGGCCGCGTCTCCCGTATTTCCGCAACACATCCCTCACACCCCGCCCCCCGCCACAACCGCCCTAAGAGGATCCCTCTCGTTCTCACACACCACCCTACCAACCTCCGGATACAACGCATCATCCTCCGACACTTCCGCCATTTACACCTCCGCTCAGTTCGCAACAAACAACTGCACCTCCCAGTCGCAAACCATTTCCACTCCCCCTCCCATTCTCTTGATGACATGTCCATCATGGGCCTCCTGCACTGCCACAATGATGCCACCCGAAGGCTGCAGGAACAGCAACTCATATTCCGCCTGGGAACCCTGCAGCCCAATGGTATCAATGTGGACTTCACCAGCTTCAAAATCTCCCCTTCCCCTACTGCATCCCTAAACTAGCCCAGTTCGTCCCCTCCCCCCACTGCACCACACAACCAGCCCAGCTCTCCCCCCCCCCCCCCACCCACTGCATCCCAAAACCAGTCCAACCTGTCTCTGCCTCCCTAACCGGTTCTTCCTCTCACCCATCCCTTCCTCCCACCCCAAGCCGCACCCCCAGCTACCTACTAACCTCATCCCACCTCCTTGACCTGTCCGTCTTCCCTGGACTGACCTATCCCCTCCCTACCTCCCCACCTACACTCTCTCCACCTATCTTCTTTACTCTCCATCTTCGGTCCGCCTCCCCCTCTCTCCCTATTTATTCCAGTTCCCTCTCCCCATCCCCCTCTCTGATGAAGGGTCTAGGCCCGAAACGTCAGCTTTTGTGCTCCTGAGATGCTGCTTGGCCTGCTGTGTTCATCCAGCCTCACATTTTATTATCCTGATAATAGGATGTATTTAATGACAGATAAATTGTTGATGCTGGTTCAATGGGCATTGTGACCTCTTTGTTTTTTGCAATTCTTCCCTTTGTTTTCATATGCTAGATTTTGGAACATTTAAGTACTGTTGTATAGCTGTGAAATTAAATTTCATGCTGCACTAGGAAAATTTGGTTTTAAGGAACCCTTCAATACAAAAGAGCAAATAATTTTCTATTTAGCCACTTTATAGCCTTTACAACGCAATACTGAATTCAATAACTTCAGACCTTGTACTCTTTCTTCAGTTGTGATTAACCCCATCCTGCCAACTCCCTCCTATCCCCAGACAGTTTGCACACGTTAGTGCTGACTTCTTTTTGTCATTAATATCAACTCTTTGCCTATATCCCTTCTCTGTTACCATTAGCACTCCCTTTGTGCCCTATGGTACGTTTCCTATTTTCCCTTTCCTTCACCCCCTTTTTTCACAGCATAAAATCCATAACTTTTCCTGCCCATATTAGTTCTAAAGAAGAATCATTTGACTCTCACTGTTAATTCTGTTTCTCTTTCCGCAGATACTGTCAGCCTTAAGTTTCTCCGGCAATTTATGTTGTAGAACATAGAACAGTACAACATGGTGTAGGCCCTTTGGCCCACAATGTTGTGCCGAAGCTTTACCCTAAGCCTAAGGTATATCTAACCTCTACCCCTACCTTTATACTATCATCCATATGCCCATTTAATAGTCGCTTACATGCCCTCTCCGGCAATGCGTTCCACACCCTGACCATTCTCTGAGTAAAGAACCTACCTCTGACGTCTCCCCTATATCTACCTCCACTCATTTTAAAACTATGTTTTCATTGAACATCTTTACAACCTATGCAAGTTTCATGGAAACCGCAACCGTCACTTATGTGGAGAAACCAAAGCAATAATGATGATTAAAGGGAAATAGTGTTTAAAATCATGAGAGGTTTTGTTTTCAAAATCTATTGGAGGGGTGAGTAACCAGAAGACACTGATTTAGGGTCTTCAGTGAAAGAACTAGAGCTGAACCAGTCTGAGTGTACAGTATTCAATATCTATACCTGCTACAAGCAAATTAAAACTTGCTTGATGTGAGTTCCCAAAAACCTTAGGATGTGATAATGGGAATTGCAGATGCTGGGGAATCCAGGATAACAAAGTGTGAAGCTGGATGAACACAGCAGGCCAAGCTATCTCCTCTCCTATCCCCTCCCTACCTCCTCACCTATACTCTCCTCTCCACCTATCTTCTTTTCTCTCCATCGTCGGTCCGCCTCCCCCCTCTCCCTATTTATTCCAGAATCCTCTCCCCATCCCCCTCTCTGATGAAGGGTCTAGGCCCGAAACGTCTTTTGTGCTTTTGTGCTCCTGAGATGCTGCTTGGCCTGCTGTGTTCATCCAGTTTCACACTTTGTTAACCTTAAGATGTGATCTTTTGGCTTTTTATGCTGCAGGTGTACATTCTTTCACCCTTGTCAATGACTGCACCTACCTTCATTGTCTTTAGGTGTCACTTCTCAAATTTACTTACGTACTAGAACCCAAAATGCTCATTTCTGTTTGATATTTTCCCAGTGGCTGAACCCTCATTTTATTCTCTCAAAGCTCATTGACTAGCTGTTACTGAACAAACCTAATTCTCTTAAAACAATATAGTTACGATTACTCCTTTTGTCTGGAGGAGGAATGGACCAATATTAACAAAGAACACTAAACAATGTAAAAACTGTTTTCCTGGTTAGTGATGAATAGTAGGAACTTGGACTGACCTTCCTATGAGAGTCCTGAGGTCAGTAACGGGGTCTGTAACATTATTCAGTCCAATATTGATGAAGAACTTATTAATGTAGAAAATGAGTATACACTGAATAAAAATGGCTTGATCACTTCGGTTCTATGTCTGAGGTGAGCACTGTGCCTCCAATGAGTTTGCCCAGTTATGTCTCGATTTGCCCTAGCCATTGGAATTACCAGTACAAATGGCTGCATATTCAGGCCTTAAATATCCTTTCAATTTCACTGTCTGATTAGTGGTAATAAATCAGTTACCTGTACTGGCTTTTGTGAAGACCTTCAAAATGCAGCATCCAACAGCCACACTTTGCAAGCAACAACTTGACAGTTGTGCACTACACGTGATGACTGAGAGGTACCACATAAAATAATAGAATCCTGACAGTGTGAAAGCAGACCATTCAATCCATACCAACCCTCCAAAGGCACCTACCCATCCCAAAACCCTGCACTTCCCATGGCTAATCCACTAAACCTACACATTTCTGGACACTATAGACAATTTAGCATGGATAATCCACCTAGCCTGCACATTTTTGTGCCTCTGGGACGCAACCCATGCAGACATGAAGAATGTGCAAACTCCACACAGACAATCACCCGAAGGTGGAATTGAACCCTGGTCTATGGTGCTGTGAGATATCAGTGCTAACCGCTGTGCTGCCCCCTTCCACTATTACTCCTCTCTCTTTGTTGAATGGACAAAGACTGTTACCCAAGGCAAAAAGACCAGTAACCAAGGGATACAGATTTAAGATGATTGACAGCAGAACCAGTTGGAAAATTTTGGAATACTGTGCAATTCTGGTCTCCCTGCTATAGGAAGGATGTTGTGAAACATGAAAGGGTTCAGAAAAGATTTACAAAGATGTTTGCCAAGGTTGGAGGTTTGAGCTAGGGAAGAAGCTGAATTAGACTGGGGCGACTTTCCATGGAGCATCAGACGCTGAGGGGTGACTTCATAGATGCTTATAATCTCATGAGGGGCATGTAGAGGATAAATAGACAAAGTCTTTTCCCTAAGGTGGGGGAGTCCAAAACTAGAGGGCACAGGTTTATGTTAAGAGGGGAAAGACTTAAAAGGGGCCTAAGGAGCAACTTTTTCACGCAGAGGGTGGTGCATGTATGGAGTGAGCTGCCAAAGGGAGTGGTGAAGGCAGGTACAATTACAACATTTAAAAGGCATCTGGATGGGTATATGAATAGGAAGAGTTTAGAGAGATATGGGGACCAAATGCTGGCCAATGGGACTAGATTTATCTAGGATATCTGGTCAGCATGAACAAGTTAGATTGAAGGCTCTGTTTCCATGCTGTACATCTGACTCTACACAGTTGTTATGAACGTTCCTGGATGAGGAAGCTTCCAAAAGAGAATTGTATTTGTCTTCCTGTAAAAGGGAAACTTTGTAAACACTATCAATTAGTTTCCCAGGAAATTCATTTAACCATTTGCTTCAATTACCATCTTTCTTGGAAAGGACACATGGATTCACTGTTCTTTTTGACTTTTTTAAAACAAAAGTAACCTTCAAAGAACTAAAACCAAAAACCTATTTACTTCTACTTAAATCTAAATTCCCAAATGATAAAATATTATAAATTTGTATCACAACACATATACAAATACACTTGTAAACTCATACAGAGGAAGGATTGTACAGAAGGAGGTATACGTGTGCACTTAAACAGTGACATGGATTCATTTACAGAGGCGCATGCTAATATTTTCTGTGGACTTGAGTTTTCATGTATTTCTGAGATGCTGGAGTTATTTTAAAATGAAAAGGTAAATGAAAAAACACATAGGAACTTCTTTGTAAAACAAGACATGGCTGTTCTGTTTTAAATGTTTGTAGCCTAGAAGTTCGTGGTTGGATTTTTTTGGAAGGTCTGCTTAGCTCCTGTTGCCAAATGAGAGCAGAGTGAAGCCTGATTGAATTTCTGGAACAATAACTCAAAAAAAGTCTCATTTTATTTCCTGGTAAAGCTCTGTCTGCCAGGATTGTCGGAGATAACTATATATGATTGTTTTGATTACATGACCAAGACCACCAGATGTACTGTGTTCACAACATTTTATGTCTAATCTGTACTTCTGCCCTCAATAATAACCACTGTGGCTCAGAAAGTGTTTCTTCTTTTTAAAGTGCACCTTGTAAAGAGAAATCAATGTTTCCACCCCGACCTGAAGCTTGTATGTATTTTGGATTAGTTAAAGCGGTAAACATTTATTTTTATGTTACAAATTGTGTATATGAATTCGGCATTTTCATTGAATAAGTTTTTTGTTTAATCACCAAATTTCTGAGAATGCATTCAATTTAGCCAATTTTTTTTTAAAAAAATCATTGGCACTTAAAATCAAATTTTTTTAACCTATGTCACAATCCAAAGATGGTCTGTTTCCATTTTGGAAATACAAAAGACACATGCTTACACAGTTATACGGAGATGCACATAGACAGATGTGCACGTGCTTCCCTGATGTATACGCAACGAGCAGATGTTGATATGTGTACAAATGCAGACACAAAAATGTTTAAGACCTTGTGAACCTGTGTCTTTTCTCTGAGAGCCCCAGTCAAGTAGAGGTTTGAGTATCAGGCACTTGAGAGTTATGTATAGATTGAATAGTGAAGTAGAGAGGGGAGGGCAAGTGATAGAAGATTCAGCAGCTATACAGTTGTAGTTGATTTATGTACACGCCATGATTGTGTGTAACTTGGAACGATGGTGTCTCCATCGACCTGCTGCCCTTACTCTGCTGGACAGTGAAACTCTTGTGTGTGGGGGATGTTGCCAAAGAAACATCTATGTATGTTATATGAATATTTGTTTAAGAAAATATGTTTTAGAATGAGTGCTAAGAATTTTGTACAGAAGTAATTGTGATGTGCCGGGTGCTGGAATGCTACTTTCACAGATGATTGGTTGTTGAATTTCAAACTTTCCCAGGAACTGAGAGTGTTAGAGGAGAGTGCATAACTTTTCCGCCGAGAGAACATCAATTGAAAAGGCTGGCTTGCCATATATCACAAGTGCACCTTCTACTGGATGAATCAGTTATAGCAGTGCCTATTGAAGCTTGATAGGACATCCATCAACTTCTGATTCTGTCGGGGGAAGAATAAAGAAAAAGCAAAGCTTTCCAATTTGTGATTTTAATGTATATATTGCCTACAAACAAGTAATATTTAGTCAATTGTATTTCTAATCATTTGTTTCAGTAAACAAAAATAAGAAACTAGCTGTGTCATTCTTTTAGTTTCCAGTCTTTCAACTGCAAGTTCTAAACTCTAATTTATACATCTCTATGGGGATCTTACCATAATTCTAATTAAAGGAGACTCCGATAAACCATTTCAAAAGGACAAGTGTAAATGAATACAAGAACTGGACAGAAGAAAGGCTTAATTCTAGAGAAGCCAGAATTAGCATAGATGAGGCTGGGTTAAGTGGTCTTCTATGCAGTGATCTTTATGATTCTATAATCTTTGAGTTAGAGGGAACTCTAGAGTGTTTTTTTTTCCAATAAAGATTTGAGCTCACACACTCTAAGTCTTAAAGCTTCCCATTACTGAAATAGTACTCCGGACACTAATCCAATCTGCATTATGGACGTGTGAATCGCTGAGTACCCAACATGCTATTTGTGTCAATACATCAAGCAAACAGTCTTTATCTGTTTATTTGCTGTAACCACAAGGTTACTGTGGGAATGACATAGACACAGTTTCAGCCTACACTGGTCTCTCTTGGGTCATAACATGTTTTCTTTTATAGTTTTGAGTAATTTGTTATTTTAGAGTGAAGTGGTTTTCTCTGTGTATTTAATCCACTGTTTAATTTTAAAGCAACATTATGCTGTACAGTTTTATTCTGAGCCACCTTTAGGTCACCACTTTCCCTTTCCATCCCCTCCAACACACTCCAGGATTAAACAAAGGGGTAAGAATACAGAATATAATCTGACACGCTGAATCTGATGAAGCTAGTGAAAATACACTGCACGTTTTTGCAGCAAGAATTAATGTCACTCTACTGATTATAGCTATTCATTTCTCTTAGTTCTCCCTGTCTGTGGATGGAGATGGTTGATACTAATTTAACATCCTGGTCAGAGATTCACCCTCCCCGAGTTGAATAAGACACAAGTGATGCTTGAGGATTTAGCCTTAGTGATTGTATCTGGCTACAGAAGGTAAATGTGTTAAGGTGGCGTGCAGTGCCTCGAACCATTTTTTTTTGACCAGATGGGATATGACAAACATTCTTTCTTTGCACACAGCAAATTGTAATCTGGAAATGCAGTGCCTGAGTGGAGAAAAATTCAGTAGGAACTTAAAAGGAAGTTGGACAAATACTTAAACAGATTTCTTTATTCATAGCTGTATGAGAGAGAAAAGGCTGAGTCTAGCTGAATTGCTCTTTCAGAATTAGCCCAAGCACAATGGCCCATGTGGTCTCCTCCTACACTGGTACTGGGGTCAAAAAAGAATTTCCCAAATTCTTTCCTCAGGTATTCTTAGAATTTGTTTTGATTTTTTTTCTGCCTCTCCCTGTTAATTGGATTGCAAATGGGAGTTACAGCAAGCCAGGTTAGGACATTTGCATCAGTCTTTATGGTGGAAGATACTTCTAACATTCCAGTAGTACTAAAGAATACAGGGGAGGAATTAAGCACGATCAGCATTACTAAAAAGTAGGATTTGACAAACCGATGAAGCCACAGTGGATAAGTCTCCCTGGTCCTAATGGTTTTCATCATAGGATCCTAAAAGAAGTTGCTGCAGAGACAGTGGATCTGTTGATGTTTTCCAACAGTTGTTCGGATCCTACAGAAGTACCAGAGGATTGGAAAACAGCTAATGTGACACCCCGTTCAAAAAGGAAGGCAGGCAAAAAGTGGGTAACTATTGGCCGATTAGCCCAACATCAATAGTTGGAAAAGTATTGGAATTAAGTACTAACAAAGTAATAGCAGAATATTTGGAAAATCACAATCTAATCAGGCAAAATCAGCATGGTATCATGTAGGGAAAATCATGGCTGACTAAATTGTTAGAATTTGTCAAGGAAATCTCAACCAGAGTGGTTAGAGAGGAACCAGTAGGTGTGTGGTATTTGGACCTCCAAAAGGTGTTCAACAGGGTACCTCACAAAAGATTAACTCATAAGAGTCTGTGGTGTTAGAGATGGTATATTGACATGGATAGAGAATTAGCTCATGGGCAAGAAACAGTGAGTGGGGATAAGGGTTTCTTTTTCAGATTGGCAACCTGTGACCAATGTGGTTCCAACATCAGTGCTGGAACTGGGATAATGGGAACTGCAGATGCTGGAGAATCCAAGATAACAAAGTGTGGAGCTGGATGAACACAGCAGGCCAAGCAGTATCTTAGGAGCACAACAGCTTACATTTCGGGTCTAGACCCTTCATCAGAAAAGGGGGATGGGGAGAGGATTCTGAAATAAATAGGGAGAGAGGGGGAGGTGGACCGAAGATGGATAGAGAAGAAGACAGGTGGAGAGAAGAGTTAAGGTGGGGAGGAAGGGAGAGGAAATGTGTTTTGGCAGATCCAAGTGAGCAGAGGTCTGAAACAGACCTCAGTCGATGTTGCTGAATGACCTCAGAGGGATCAGGACTGCCAACTGTTTTAATCACCTGTTCAAAATTTGGAAGAAAGTACCTGACTCAAAATATCTCATCACTTTTATAACAAACGGTCAAAGAGCTGAAAGGCTGATTGTATGTAAATAGCGCCAAAATGAAATGACTGAATTACTATGTCTATTGTTTAATTTTACAAATAAGAAATACTGTTAATTTGTGGTTAGTGGGTGATGACAGTTGAGGAACAGTGGAGGACCTTCAAAGTAATTTATCCAAGTGCTGCGCAACACTATATACCAGTGAAAAGGAAGGACGGTAGAAAAAGGGATAATCAGCCATGAATGCCCAAGGAAATAAGGGCGGCATACAAAGTGGCAAAGACCAGCAGGAAACTAGAAGATTGGGAAAACTTTAAAGGTCAACAGAAAGCACAAAAAAATCTATAAAGAAAAGTAAGATTGATCATGAGAGTAAACTAGCTCAGAGTATAAAGACATAGCAAATGTTTCTACCAATATATAAAATGAAAAAGAGTGGCGAAGCTAAACATTGGTGAGGACCTAGAAATGATAATTATCATGAAAGAGTTAGCGTTGGGCAAGCTAACGGAGCTAAAGATAGACAAGTCTCCTGGCCCTGATGGAATGCATCCCAGGGTACTAAAAGAGATAGGGGGAGAAATAGCAAATACGTTCATGGCAATTTTCCAAAATATGCCGGGACTATTCCAGAAAATTGGAAAACATCAAATGTGATGCAACTGTTTTAAAAAGGAGGTAGATAAAAGATGGGGAATTTATAGACCAATTAGCTTAACTTCTGTCGTGGGGGAAAATGCTTGAATCTGTCATCAAGGAAGAAATAGCTATGCATTGACGTAGAAATTGTCCTATTAGGCAGATGCAGCATAGGTTCATGAAGGGCAGGTCATGTTCAACTAATTTACTAGAATTCTGTGAAGGCATTATGAGCATGTTGGGCAACGAGGACGCAGTGGTGTATCTAGATTTCCAAAAGGCATATGACAATTTGCTGTACTAAAGGCTGCTGCATAAGATAAAGGTGCACAGCGTTACAGGCAATGTATTAGCATGGATAGAGGATTGGTTAACTAACAGGAAGCAAAGAATGAGGAGAAATGAGTGATTTTTCTGGTTGCTGATCAGTGACTAGTGGTGACCCTCAGGAATCAGTGTTGGGGCTGCATTGTTTACGCCGCAACAGTTTTCATAGATGATTTGGAGTTGTGGACCACATGTAGTCTGTTGGAGTTTGTGCATGACATTAAGATAAGTGGTAGAGTAAAGTGTGCAGAGGACTCTGAAAGTTTGCAGAGGGATATAGATAGCTTAAATGAGTGGGCAAAGCTCTGGCAGATGGAATACAATGTGGATAAATGTGAAGTCATCCATTTTGGTAAGAATAACAGTAAAAAAAGTACTATTATTTGAACGGTAAAAAATTGCAGCATGCTGCTGTGCAGAGGGACCTGAGTGTCCTTCTGCATGAATCACAGAAGGTTGGTTTGGAGGTGCAACACATAATTAAGAAAGCCAACAGAATAATGTCATTCATTGCTAGAGGAATTGAGTTTAAAAGCAGGGAGGTTATGTTACAACTATATAGGGTGCTGGTGAGGCCACACCTGGAATACTGCTTGCAGATTTCATTGACTTACTTGAGAAAAGATGTACTGGCACTGGACCGGGTACAGAGGAGATTCACTGAGTTGATTTCAGAGTTGAGAGTGTTGGCTTATGAGGAGACACTAGCAGACTGGGATTATATTCATTGGAATTTAGAAGAATGAAGGGGCATCTCATAAAAATCATGTAAAATGATGAAGGGAATAGATATGATAGAAGCAGGAAAGATGTTTCCACTGTTGAGTGAAACCAGAACAAGTAGGCATAGCCTCAAAATTATGGGGAGCAGATTTAGGACTGAATTGAGGAGGAAATTCTTCACATCCAAAGTGGCTTCTTCACTGAATGTTTTAAAAACAAAGGTAATTTTTTGAACAGTAAAAGGATTATGGGTCATAGTGAGAAGGTGGGTAAGTGGAGCCGACTCCACAGAAAGATCAGCCGTGATCATATTGAATGGTGGAGTGACCTGAAAGGGCCAGATGGGCCTACTTCTGCTCCTGGTCTTTATGTAATTCTGACTAAACGTCAGCCTGCAGTAATTATCAACTTTCACGCAGACGAATCTCAGAGCAGGTGATGCTGTTTGTATTTATAAAATATCTTCAGTATAACAGCAAGATTCCCAGGCACTTTACAGGAGGGTTGGAACACAAACATAAGACTTTGTAGGAGTAGACCATTCAATTCCTAAAGCCTGCCCTGCCATTTTGTAAGATCATGGCTATTCTGTCTCAGCCCTCAAATCCTCTTTCATGCTAGCTTCTCATAGTCCTCAACTTCTCAAAATCTTTCAGCCTCTTTTTAAAACACTTTTCATGATCTAGCCTCCATAATTCTCTAGGGTAGAGAATTCCAGATTTTCATTCCTAATTGGGAAAAGAAATTTGTGTCCCCTTATAACAGAGAATAGTATAGCACAGAAATAGGCACGTCAACCCTGTATGTCTGTGCTATGATGCCATTCTGAACTAATCCCATTTACCTGCACACAGTCCATATTCCTGCATTCCAGGTCTGTTCATGTGTCTGTCTAAATGCCTCTTGTATCTGGATGTGAGTTTGCTCGCTGAGCTGGAAGGTAAGTTTTCAGACGTTTCGTCACCTTTTTTATTTGAAAAAATATACTTTATTCATAAGATGTACAAAAAATAAAACATTTATACAACTACCCAGTCATGCAAGCCGCTCCGGGTTACCCAGGGGGTACGTACACCAACTAAAGGAAAAAAAACAAACAAAGAAAAAAAATCAAAGCAAACACCCCGGCAGTCGTCACCTCGCACAGTCCCAGTTGGCCCCCTGACCAGTTGGGGAAGGCACCAGTTGGGCCCAGTTACCAGATAGGGCCCTTTTTCCTATTCTAGACGAGGGGTTTCATACGGTGGTCTTTCCCCACCGCACCTTGGCGGCGGCTGCCCCAAGCTTTAGTGCGTCCCTCAGCACATAGTCCTGGACCTTGGAGTGCGCCAGTCTGCAACACTCGGTCGGGGTCAGTTCTTTCAGCTGGCAGACCAGCAAGTTGCGGGCAGACCAAACAGCGTCTTTCACCGCATTGATGGTCCTCCAGGCGCAGTTGATGTTGGTCTCGGCGTGCGTCCCGGGAAACAGCCCGTAGAGCACGGAGTCCCGCGTCACGGAGCTGCTCGGGACGAACCTCGACAAATACCACTGCATCCCCCTCCAGACCTCCTGCGCATAGGCACACTCCAGAAGGAGGCGATCGACAGTCTCGTCCCCCCCACAGCCACCTCGAGGGCAGCGTGCGGTGGTGCAGAGATTCCGGGCATGCATAAAGGATCTCACTGGCAGAGCCCCTCTCACCGCCAGCCAAGCAATGTCCTTGTGCTTTGTTGAAAGTTCTGGCGATGAGGCATTCTGCCAAACGACTTTGGCAGTCTGCGTGGGGAACCACACGACGGGATCCACCCTCTCCGTTTCCCGAAGGGTCCTGAGGATACTACGTGCTGACCACTGCCTGACGGCCTTGTGGTCAAAGGTGTTTCCTTTCAAAAATTTCTCCACGAAGGACAGGTGGTACGGGACAGTCCAACTACTCGGAGCGTTCCGCGGCAACGAGGCCAGGCCCATCCTTCGCAACACGGGGACAGGTAGAACCTCAGTAAGTAGTGACACTTGGTGTTTGCGTACTGAGGATCTACGCACAGCTTGATGCTGCCACACACAAAGGTAGCCGTCAGGGTGAGGGTGGCGTTCAGTACGCCCTTTCCCCCATTTTCCAGGTCTTTGTACATGGTATCTCTGCGGACCTGGTCCATCCTTGGCCCCCAAATGAATTGGAAGATGGCCCGGGTGACCGCAGCGGCGCAGGTCCAGGGAACAGGCCAGGCCTGCGCCACACACAACAGTACCGAAAGCCCCTCGCACCTGACAACCAGGTTCGTACCCGCGATGGAGAGGGACCGGAGCGTCCACCTGCCCAGCTTCTGCTTCAATTTGGTGATACGCTCCTCCCAAGTCTTAGTGCACGCCCCAGCTCCACCGAACCAAACACCCAGCACCTTCAGGTAGTCTGTCCTGACGGTGAAGGGGATGAAGGAGTGGTCGTCCCAGTTCCCGACCTCGGTCTTACACCTATTGACTTTGGAACCCGAGGCCAGTTCAAACTGGCCGCAGACGTCCAACAGTCTACTCACCGACCTACGATCGGTGCAGAAGACGGCGACATCGTCCATGTACAGGGAGGTCTTGACCTGAAGGCCTCCACTGCCTGGGATAGTCACGCCCTTCAGGCTCACGTCCTTCCTGATGGATGCGGCGAAGGGCTCCGCACAGCACACGAACAAGGCAGGAAAGAGCAGGCAGCCCTGCCTGACTCCAGATCTGACGGGAAAACTGTCCGATTCCCACCCGTTGATCGAGACTGCACTAACGATGTTGGTGTAGAGCAGCCGGATCCAATTTCGGATGCCCTCCCCGAACCCCAATTTGGAGAGGACGTCCCTCATGTAAGCATGAGAGACCCTGTCGAAGGCCTTCTCCTGGTCCAGGCTGAGGAGGCAGGTGTCCACCCACCTGTCCTGTACATAGGCGATCGTATCCCTGATGAGCGTGAGGCTCCCAGCGATCTTCCTCCCCGGCACAGCACAGGTTTGGTCATGGTGAATCACGGACTCCAGGACAGACCTGACCTGGTTGGCTATGACCTTGGCCAGGATTTTGTAGTCGACGTTCAATAGTGAAATGGGACACCAATTCTTAATTTCTTCCCTCCCCCCTTCCTCTTATAAATGAGGGTGATGATGCTCTTCCTCATGGACTTGCACATTTCCCCTGCCTGAAGCGCACTATTGTACACCTCTAGCAGGTCCTGGCCGACCAGGTCCCACGGAGCGGAATATAGCTCGACCGGTAAGCCGTCGCTCCCGGGAGTCCTATTCCTCTCCAAGGACTTGAGGGCTCTGGTCAGCTCGTCCAGGGATATCGGCCGGTCCAGCCACTCCCTCGTGCCGTCGTCTAAGACCTCCGTGATAGACGACAGGAACGACTCGGAGGCTGTGCTGTCCGTGGGCTTCGTGTCGTACAGACCGGCATAGAAGGATCTGCTGATCCTCAAAATGTCGGGCCGAGACGATGTCACCGAGCCGTTGTCCTCCTCAGCTGGCTAAGCACAGCGCTCTCTTTGTGCGCCTTCTGAAAGAAGAAACGCGAGCACGTCTCGTCCTGCTCCACGGAGCGGACCCTGGACCGGAAGATTATCCTGGAGGCCTCCACGGTGAAGAGCGAGGCTTGCTGGCCCCTCGCCTCGCAGAGGTCCTCCGTGACATCGACCCCCATCAACTGCAGAAGGAGCAGGTTCTGCATCCTTTTCTGGAGTCGCGACAGCTTTCCCCGCCTCTCTCTCGCCTTCCGAACACCCTTGAGGACAAAGAACCTCTTGATGTTCTCCTTCACCGTCTCCCACCGGTCGCCTGGAGACTCAAAGAGGGGTTTCACGGTTCTCCAACCGGCGTACTCCCTCTTAAGCTCCTCGATGTTCTCTGGGGTCAACAGAGTCGTGTTGAGCTTCCACGTCCCCTTGCCGGCCGGCTGGTCGTCCTGTAAGTGACAGTCGGCCAGCAGGAGGCAGTGGTCAGAGAAGAACACCGGCTTGACGCCGGTGGACCTGACCGAGAACATCCGTGACACAAACAGGAAGTCTATCCTTGAGCGGATAGACCTGTCTGGCTGCGACCAGGTGTACCTCCGCTGCGCTCCGTCTGCAGGGATGCTGAAGACGTCGAGCAGCTTGGCGTCCTTCACCGTGCCCATCAGGAATCTAGAAGTGACGTCCAGTTGACTCCCCCCACCCGCTGTCCCCGCTCCGGATCTTCCATCTGCATCGATGATGCAGTTGAAGTCTCCGCCCAGGATGACCGGCCTGGACGTAGCCAGCGGCGGTGGAAGCCACTGCAGGACGGCCAACCGCTCACTCCGTACCGCTGGGGCGTACACGTTGATCAGCCTCAGGGCAGCGTTCCTGTAGGTGACGTCAGCCACTAGGAGGCGCACCCCCGACCACCTCCTGAACTTGAGAGATGGTGAAGTCGTGCCCCCGCAGCAGAATAGCCAGGCCCGAGGAGCGACAGTCGTTACCCCCCCGATCAGATCGAAGGCCCACAGGTCCAGGCGCCGGACCATTTCCCGTACCCGCCGAGGTGCGGTATCTCGCACTCCTGCAGAAACAGGAGGTCCGCCTTGATGGTGGTCAGGTAGGCCAACGTGGACACACATCTCGTGGTTGACTTGACGCTGCGCACATTAATGCTCGCAACTCGTACCCCCATTGTGGGCAGTGACCGCAGTACCCTCCCCAAGTCCAAGGTCCAGCCCCTCCATCTGTCCCTTCATGCCCATTGCCCGGGCTAACTGCTGGACGCTCTCCAGGCTGAGGAAACCGTCTGTGCTGCCTTCTGGGTGGCATCCCCCTGTCGGGGGTACGGAGGCAGGAGAGTCCGGCTCTGGGTCAGGCTGGGGACGCGCTGTTTCCTCCTTCCCGCCTGGAAGTTCCGGGGGGCCATCCAGTGCCCCAGCGGCACATGACTGGGTGTCGGAGGGAGCCTCAGGACGCCTCCCGTCACCTGGAAGCGTGGTGCTGCTTTCCTTCTCCCGTGAGATCTTTAACTTCTGCTTCGGGCGGGCCCTCTCCGAATCCCCCTCGTCAGAGGAGCTCTTATAGCCCCCCTGTAGCTGCCTCTTCCCGCCTGATGGTTGCGGTTACTGGGCCCGCCGACGCACCTTCCTCCTCGCTTTCCGGGCCGTCGTCCACACCCCTGGGTCGCCTGTCGCCGCCTCCATTGGCTCCGGGTTGTCGGAGGTGGAGCGGAGCCTGCAGGGGCGCTTTGCTGGCCTCGGGTCTGTCCTGCGGGACTGGGCCCTCCTGCACGACCTGGCCCTCCTGCACATTAGTGGGGTCCTTGCTGGGCCCTGGTGCCTTCCTCTCCTCCGGAGGGGCTGGCCCCGCATTGCCCCTGCCAGCGACCTGGGCGTAGGTGGTCCCTCATCGCGGGCATGCCCTACAGAGGTGGCCCGCTTCCCCGCAAAGGTTGCAGCATTTCTCTTGTGGGCAATCCTTTGCAAGGTGTCCCTCCTCCCTGCAGTTCCTGCAGATGGTGGCTTTGCAGTCGGCCGCCACGTGACCTGACCTACCACAGACATGGCAGACTTTCGGTTGCCCTGCATAGGTCAGGTAGCCCCTGCTCCCGCCGATTGCGAAGCTGGACGGTGGGTGTGCGACATTCCCGTCCGCGCCCATCCTCAGCGTCACCTTGACCTGCCTCTTACTCGTCCAGATGCCAAAGGGGTCCACGATGTCAGTTAGGTCCCCTTCCACCTTCACGTACCTTCCAAGGAAGGTCAGGACATCAACTGCTGGCACATGCGGGTTGTACATATGCACAGTCACCGTACGGCTCCTCTGCGCTGGCATCACAAACAGTGGGACAGCGGTCAATACAGAGAGGGGGGCCCTCACCTCCTTTCTCCTTGAAAACCTCCAGGAAGCGCTCGCAAAGCTTGGCACTCCTGAAGGTCACATCATAAAAACCTCCTCCGGGGAAATCCTGCAGGCAGTAAATGTCCGCAGCAGCAAACCCGCAACAGTCCAACAGGACCCTCTTCATGAAGAAGGTGCGGTCCACAGGTGCAACTTCATCCACCTTCTTTACAGAAACACGGATGGTGTTCCGGACCCCCTGACCTGGGGCACGAGCACTTGCCACAGCCATCGTTGCAGGTTGGCTGCTCCCCTGAACCAGCGTTAGGCCGAAGCCAGCATCAAGATCCACTGGTCGCAAGGGTGCACAGCCAACCTGACGTCCTCCTTTCACCTCCAAGACAGCACTCTCCTCCTCTCGGTCCACAAGAGAGTGGGTCTTTATTGTGTTCCAGATGTAAGCTCGTTCACTGAGCTTGAAGGTTTGTTCCCAGATGTTTCGCCACCTTTTTTTTTATTTGAAAAAATATACTTTATTCATAGAATGTACAAAAAATAAAACATTTATACACCTACCCAGTCATGCAAGCCACTCCGGGTTACCCGGGGGTACGTACACCAACTAAAAGGGAAAAAAAAACTAAACAGAGAAAAAAAAACAAAGCAAAGAAACCGCCCCGGCAGTCGTCACCCCGCACAGTCCCAGTTGGCCCCCTGACCAGTTGGGGAAGACGCCAGCTGGGCCCAGTTACCAGATAGGGCCCTTTTTCCTATTCTAGACGAGGGGTTTCATACCGTGGTCTTTCCCCACCGCGCCTTGGCGGCGGCTGCCCCAAGCTTTAGCGCGTCCCTCAACACGTAGTCCTGGACTTTGGAGTGCGCCAGAAGAACTGTCGGGGTCAGTTCTTTCAGCTGGCAGACCAGCAAGTTGCGGGCAGACCAAAGAGCGTCTTTCACCGCATTGATGGTCCTCCAGGCGCAGTTGATGTTGGTCTCGGTGTGCGTCCCCGGAAACAGCCCGTAGAGCACGGAGTCCCGCGCCACGGAGCTGCTCGGGACGAACCTCGACAAATACCACTGCATCCCCCTCCAGACCTCCTGCGCATAGGCACACTCCAGAAGGAGGTGATCGACAGTCTCGTCCCCCCTGCAGCCACCTCGAGGGCAGCGTGCGGTGGTGCAGAGATTCCGGGCATGCATAAAGGATCTCACTGGCAGAGCCCCTCTCACCGCCAGCCAAGCAATGTCCTTGTGCTTGTTTGAAAGTTCTGGCGATGAGGCATTGTGCCAAACAACTTTGGCAGTCTGCGTGGGGAACCACACGACGGTATCCTCCCTCTCCGTTTCCCGAAGGGTCTCGAGGATACTACGTGCTGACCACTGCCTGACGGCCTTGTGGTCAAAGGTGTTTCCCTTCAAAAATTTCTCCACGAAGGACAGGTGGTACGGGACAGTCCAACTACTCGGAGCGTTCCGCGGCAACGAGGCGAGGCCCATCCTTCGCAACACCGGGGACAGGTAGAACCTCAGTAAGTAGTGACACTTGGTGTTTGCGTACTGAGGATCTACGCACAGCTTGATGCAGCCGCACACAAAGGTAGCCGTCAGGGCGAGGGTGGCGTTTGGTACGCTCTTTCCCCCATTTCCCAGGTCTTTGTACATGGTATCTCTGCGGACCCGGTCCATCCTCGACCCCCAAATGAAGTGGAAGATGGCCCAGGTGACCGCAGCGGCGCAGGTCCAGGTAATAGGCCAGGCCTGCGCCACATACAACAGTACCGAAAGCCCCTCGCACCTGACAACCAGGTTCTTACCCGCGATGGAGAGGGACCGGAGCGTCCACCTGCCCAGCTTCTGCTGAAATTTGGAGATACGCTCCTCCCAAGTCTTAGTGCATGCCCCAGCTCCACCAAACCAAACACCCAGCACCTTCAGGTAGTCTGTCCTGATGGTGAAGGGGATGAAGGAGCGGTCGTCCCAGTTCCCGAAGAACATGACCTCGCTCTTACCCCTATTGACTTTGGCACCCGAGGCCAGTTCAAACTGGCCACAGATGTCCAACAGCCTACTCACCGACCGACGATCGGTGCAGAAGACGGCGACATCATCCATGTACAGGGAGGTCTTGACCTGAAGGCCTCCGCTGCCTGGGATAGTCACGCCCTTCAGGCTCACGTCCTTCCTGATGGATGCGGCGAAGGGCTCCACACAGCACATGAACAAGGCAGGAGAGAGCGGGCAGCCCTGCCTGACTCCAGATCTAACAGGAAAACTGTCTGATTCCCACCCGTTGATCGAGACTGCGCTAACGACGTTGGCGTAGAGCAGCCGGATCCAATTGCGGATGCCCTCCCCGAACCCCAATTTGGAGAGGACGTCCCTCATGTAAGCATGAGAGACCCTGTCGAAGGCCTTCTCCTGGTCCAGGCTGACGAGGCAGGTGTCCACCCGCCTGTCCTGTACGTAGGCGATCGTATCCCTGATGAGCGCGAGGCTCTCAGCGATCTTCCTGCCCGGCACAGCACAGGTTTGGTCAGGGTGAATCACCGACTCCAGGACAGACCTGACCCGGTTGGCAATGACCTTGGCCAGGATTTTGTAGTCCACGTTCAAAAGTGAAATGGGACGCCAATTCTTAATTTCTTCCCTCTCCCCCTTCCTCTTGTAAATGAGGGTGATGATGCTCTTCCTCATGGACTTGCACATTTCCCCTGCCCGAAGCGCACTATCGTACACCTCCAGCAGGTCCTGGCCAACCAGGCCCCACAGAGCGGAATACAGCTCGACCGGTAAGCCGTCGCTTCCGGGAGTCCTATTCCTCTGCAAGGACTTGAGGGATCTGGCCAGCTCGTCTAGGGATATCGGCCGGTCCAGCCACTCCCTCGTGCCGTCATCTAAGACCTCCGTGATAGATGACAGGAACGACTCGGAGGCCGTGCTGTCCGTGGGCTTTGTGTCGTACAGTCCGGCATAGAAGGATCTGCTGATCCTCAAAACGTCGGGCCGAGACGACGTCACCGAGCCGTCATCCTCCTTCAGCCGCCTAAGCACAGAGCTCTCTTTGTGCACCTTCTGAAAGAAGAAACGCGAGCACGTCTCGTCCTGCTCCACAGAGCGGACCCTGGACCGGAAGATTATCCTGGAGGCCTCCGCGGCGAAGAGCGAGGCTTGCTGGCCCCTCACCTCGCGGAGGTCCTCCGTGACATCGACCCCCATCAACTGCAGAAGGAGCAGGTTCTGCACCCTTTTCTGGAGTCGCGACAGCTTTCCCCGCCTCTCTCTTGCCTTCTGAACACCCTTGAGGACAAAGAACCTCTTGATGTTCTCCTTCACCGTCTCCCACCAGTCGCCTGGAGACTCAAAGAGGGGTTTCACGGTCCTCCAACCGGTGTACTCCCTCTTAAGCTCCTCGACGTTCTCTGGGGTCAACAGAGTCGTGTTGAGCTTCCACGTCCCCTTGCCGGCCGGCTGGTCGTCCTGTAAGTGACAGTCGGCCAACAGGAGGCAGTGGTCAGAGAAGAACACCGGCTCGACACCAGTGGATCTGACCGAGAACGCCTGTGACACAAACAGGAAGTCTATCCTTGAGCGGATAGACCCGTCTGGCCGCGACCAGGTGTACCTCTGCTGCGCTCCGTCTGCAGGGGTGCTGAAGACGTCGAGCAGCTTGGCGTCCTTCACCGTGCCCGTCAGGAATCTGGAAGTGACGTCCAGTTGAATCCCCCCACCCGCTGTCCCCACGCCGGATCTTCCATCTGCATCGATGATGCAGTTGAAGTCTCCACCTAGGATGACCGGCCTGGACATGGCCAGCAGGGGTGGAAGCCGCTACAGGACGGCCAACCGCTCACTCCGTACCGCTGGGGCGTACACGTTGATTAGCCTCAGGGGAGCATTCCTATAGGTGACGTCAGCCACTAGGAGGCGCCCCCCCACCACCTCCTGAACTTGAGAGATGGTGAAGTTGTGCCCCCGCAGCAGAATAGCCAGGCCCGAGGAGCGACAGTCGTTAACCCCTGACCAGATCGAAGGCCCACAGGTCCAGGCGCCGGACCATTTCCCGTACCTGCCGAGGTGCGGTATCCCGCACTCCTGCAGAAACAGGAGGTCCGCCTTGATGGTGGTCAGGTAGGCCAACGTGGACACACATCTCGTGGTTGACTTGACGCTGCGCACATTAATGCTCGCAATTCGTACCCCTATTGTGGGCAGTGACCGCAGTACCCTCCCCAAGTCCAAGGTCCAGCCCCTCCATCTGTCCCTTCATGCCCTTTGCCCGGGCTAACTGCTGGACGCTCTCTGGGCTCAGGAAACCGTCCGTGCTGCCTTCTGGGTGGCATCCCCCCGTCAGGGGTGCGGAGGCAGGAGGGTCCGGCTCCAGATCAGGCTGGGGACGTGCTGTTTCCTCCTTCCTGCCTGGAAGTTCCGGGGGGCCCTCCAGTGCTCCAGCGGCACTTGACTGGATGTCGGAGGGAGCCTCAGGACGCCTCCCGTCACCTGGAAGCGTGGTGCTGCTTTCCTTCCCCCTCGAGACCTTTAACTTCTGCTTCGGGTGGGCCCCCTCCGAATCCCCCTCGTCAGAGGAGCTCTTATAGCCCCCCTGTAGCTGTCTCTTCCCTCCTGATTGTTGTGGTTCCTGGGCCCGTCGACTCACCTTCCTCCTCGCTTTCCGGACTGTAGTCCACTCCCCTGGGTCGCCTGTCGCCGCCTCCATTGGCTCCGGGTTGTCGGGGGGGATCGGAGCCTGCAGGGGTGCTTTGCTGGCCTTGGGCCCATCCTGCGGTGCTGGACCCTCCTGCACGGCCTGGCCCTCCTGCACATTAGTGGGGTCCTTGCTGGGCCCTGGTGCCTTCCTCTCCTCCGGGGGGGCTGGCCCCGCATTTCCCCTGCCGGCGACCTGGGCGTAGGTGGTACCCCGCCGCGGGCATGCCCTATAGAAGTGGCCCGCTTCCCCGCAAAGGTTGCAGCTTCTCTCTCGTGGGCAATCCTTTGCAAGGTGTCCCTCCTCCCTGCAGTTCCTGCAGATGGTGGCTTTGCAGTCGGCCGCCACGTGACCTGACCTACCACAGGCATGGCAGACTTTAGGTTGCCCTGCATAGGTCAGGTAGCCCCTGCTCCCGCCGATCGCGAAGCTGGACGGTGGGTGTGTGACGTTCCCGTCCGCGCCCATCCTCAGCGTCACCTTGACCTGCCTCTTACTGGTCCAGATGCCAAAGGGGTCCACGATGTCAGTTAGGTCCCCTTCCACCTTCACATACCTTCCAAGGAAGGTCAGGACATCAACTGCTGGCACATGCGGGTTGTACATATGTACAGTCACCATACGGCTCCTCTGCGCTGGCATCACAAACAGTGGGACAGCGGTCAATACGGAGAGGGGGCCCTCACCTCCTTTCTCCTTGAAAACCTCCAGGAAGCGCTCACAAAGCTTGGCACTCCTGAAGGTCACATCGTAAAAACCCCCTCCGGGGAAATCCTGCAGGCAGTAAATGTCCGCAGCAGCAAACCCACAACAGTCCAACAGGACCCTCTTCACGAAGAAGGTGCGGTCCACAGGTGCACCTTCATCCACCTTCTTTACGGAAACACGGATGGTGTTCCGGACCCCCTGACCTGGGGCACGAGCACTTGCCGCAGCCATCGTTGCAGGTTGGCTGCTCCCCTGAACCAGCATTAGGCCGAAGCCAGCATTAAGATCCACTGGTCGCAAGGGGGCACAGCCAACCCGACGTCCTCCTTTCACCTCCAAGACAGCACTCTCGTCCTCTCAGTCCACAAGAGAGTGGGTCTTTATTGTGTTCGAGATGTAAGCTGGTTCACTGAGCTTGAAGGTTTGTCCTTAGACATTTCGTCACCATTCTAGGTAACATCATCAGTGAGCCTCCGACGAAGTGCTGGTGTTATGTCCCGCTTTCTATTTATCTGGTTAGGTTTCCTTGGGTTGGTGATGTCATTTCCTGTTCTTTTTCTCAGAGGATGGTGGATTGGCTCCAACTCAATGTGTTTGTTGATGGAGTTCCGGTTGGAATGCCATGCTTCTAGGAATTCTCGTGCGTGTCTCTGTTTGGCTTGTCCTAGGATGGATGTGTTGTCCCAATCAAAGTGGTGTCCTTCCTCATCTGTATGTAAGGATACGAGTGATAGTGGGTCACGTCGTTTCGTGGCTAGTTGATGTTCATGTATCCTGGTGGCTAGCTTTCTGCCTGTTTGTCCAATGTAGTGTTTGTCACAGTTCTTGCAAGGTATTTTGTAGATGACGATCGTTTTGCTTGTTGTCTGTACATCAAAGACATTTCCAAAATGACTGCCAGACTACTCGGAATGTTTGTCATATCCCATCTGGTAAAAAAAATGGTTCGAGGCACTGCACGCCACCTTAACACATTTACCTTCTGTAGCCAGATACAATCACTAAGGCTAAATCCTCAAGCATCACTTGTGTCTTATTCAACTCGGGGAGGGTGAATCTCTGACCAGGATGTTAAATTAGTATCAACCATCTCCATCCACAGACAGGGAGAACTAAGAGAAATGAATAGCTATAATCAGTAGAGTGACATTAATTCTTGCTGCAAAAACGTGCAGTGTATTTTCACTAGCTTCATCAGATTCAACGTGTCAGATTATATTCTGTATTCTTACCCCTTTGTTTAATCCTGGAGTGTGTTGGAGGGGATGGAAAGGGAAAGTGGTGACCTAAAGGTGGCTCAGAATAAAACTGTACAGCATAATGTTGCTTTAAAATTAAACAGTGGATTAAATACACAGAGAAAACCACTTTACTCTAAAATAACAAATTACTCAAAACTATAAAAGAAAACATGTTGTGACCCAAGAGAGACCAGTGTAGGCTGAAACTGTGTCTATGTCATTCCCACAGTAACCTTGTGGTTACAGCAAATAAACAGATAAAGACTGTTTGCTTGATGTATTGACACAAATAGCATGTTGGGTACTCAGCGATTCACACGTCCATAATGCAGATTGGATTAGTGTCCGGAGTACTATTTCAGTAATGGGAAGCTTTAAGACTTAGAGTGTGTGAGCTCAAATCTTTATTGAAAAAAAACACTCTAGAGTTCCCTCTAACTCAAAGATTATAGAATCATAAAGATCACTGCATAGAAGACCACTTAACCCAGCCTCATCTATGCTAATTCTGGCTTCTCTAGAATTAAGCCTTTCTTCTGTCCAGTTCTTGTATTCATTTACACTTGTCCTTTTGAAATGGTTTATCAGAGTCTAGGGTCTAGACCCGAAACGTCAGCTTTTGCGCTCCTGAGATGCTGCTTGGCCTGCTGTGTTCATCCAGCTCCACACTTTGTTATCTTGGATTCTCCAGCATCTGCAGTTCCCATTATCACTGATACAGTATCGCAATATATTCTGCCAGCAGATTGGGAACTGAACTGACTGATAATGGTACCATGAAATCAATTGAGGTCCTCAAAAACGAATGTGCTCGAGTCAAATGTCAACAGAAACAAAAAGAAGTCACCGGTGACTGACAAACAAAAGGAGTTGTGTAATTCAATGGTTGGCTTTGGTTTGGATGCGGGAGACAACAAAAATTCGGATTTGGATGATTGGTGTTCCTATCTGCACCTCGTACCCCTAAGCAGAAGTTGTGTTTAAAAGACCAGGAGGTTTGAGTCCTCCGGCGGCAGGAAAAGTAAAAACTCTGGAGGTTCGCAGGTCAAAAAAAATTAAGTCTGGAGGGGTTAGCATAAGACTGGTAGAGTAAAATAAGTATTCGGCTATAAGTACAATTACAGTCTGTCTGTCTCAACCACCCTGCCTTAGACCGGTTGTTAAGAGGGGAAATCCCCCATGTGAAGGTCAGGACCCTGAAGTGGGTGTTGAGGCCAAGGACACCGGCATAGTATATAGAAATAAGCAAAGTAAAAGCGTTAAAAATGGGACAAGCCCTGGATAAATCCGGCACTGGAACTCCTCTACATCGAACGTGCCGAGATAATTCTGAGGATGAGGAGCGATTCAGGCGTCTGTCGGCACACCTTAAAAACAAATTAGGGAATGAAATTTGGCCAAATGAGGGGAACTTGGGATGTAGATTAATGCACAAAAATGGAAGAAGCAATTTGGAAACACAATTCGGGGCCAAAATGAAAAACTTTAATATCCACATGGAGAAAAACTGCTGAGGAAATAACGAACAAATCTAAAGTGGCAAGTTGGGAGAATAATGCACGTCGAAGCGGGATTACAGTATGTGATCATGAGGGAAACCTTAAATTGTGGGAGGTGGTGAAGCAGCAGTGTGAGGATTATAATTTGAGCAAAGCAGAACAGGAAAAGTTGAGAAAGGAAATGCAGAATAAAGAATTAGGAGTCAAACGCCTGGTTGAATTACCGTACGGAAATAAAAAGGAGGTACCTCCTGACATATCTGTCTTGCCGATGTTATTCCAAAGTAATGACATAAATGAATAAGACGAGGAGGACTGGAGAAGACACCCCTCTGCCCCACCGGGACCACTATCCCCTCCAGAAGTCTACCTGTCCTTGGCCAACCTACATCTGCAGGCACCCTAACACTGCCATCAGTCCCAGCAATTGCCCATACCCCGATCACCGCCACTGTACACTGGCCGAACCAAACCTCCTGTAATGCAATCTCCAAGCCCTTCAGTAATCAGTCAAATGAATCTCCTGACAAACCCACGGCTTGTACAGATCCTATCTCCGGTCGTACTCAGTCTAAAACTAAACAGGAAACAGAATACGGAACAGGCTGCTAGTGCACAAAAGGAGGGAGGGCAGAATTCTTTTAAAAACTCTCGGGAGGCCTGAAGAAACGTCCTCAGGTACACCCATCCAGAATTCCCTGTATGTTAAAAACCTTCTCCAGACAATCCTCCTCCCTAAACAATTGGCTATTATCAAATGCGCTGCCCATGCCTCCGATGATTCTGTAGTTACTTAGGGTAATGCTCAGGTTGATCAGGCTGCCGCAGATCAAACTTTTGTTGTGCCCTCTATGAGAAAGCGGGCAATAAATTGCTTGCCTCCTTCGAACACGATGGGCATGCCAGATGTTGTCACTGTTCAGCGTTTACTGGGGGACGGCCCTGACATGGAATAATGATTATGGAAAACGCATTGGTGTTTGCGCTCTGCACCAAAAGGCCTCTGGGTCACTCCAATTAGCCAAGTGTGTATACCTGATGCTTTGTTACCAATGCTTATTGACTGTCTTCATACTGATACCCACCTCAGCAAGGAGGGTCGGAGTAATATCATGCTACACACCTGGTGGTGTGGCTGAGGCAGCCCAAACGCGTGTCCAATCATATCTAACATGCCAAATGCTCGTGAAGGAGTGCGGTGCATAGCAGGAAAACATTCTTGCCAGGCGGTCTACTTGAGTGCATTCAGCTCGATTTTATTGAATTGCCGCGTATACATTTCTATAGGTATTGTCTTGTTATCGTTGATGTATTTGGTAGATAGTGGTTGGAAAAGCCTCAATCTAATAATAAAGCCTCAACAGTGGTAAAATTACTACTGACCGAAACCATACCAAGGTTCAGGGTACCTCGACAGATTAGTTTAGACAATGGCCTCCACTTTGTAGGGAAGATCAACAGAGAGCTATGTGAGGTACTGCATATCCAGCAGCAATTTCATTATGCTTAACACCCCCAAGCAGTGGAAAGGGCAAATGGAACCCTTAAGACCAAACTGACGCAATTAATGTCTGAGACCAGTCTCAATCGACTAAAAGTCCTGCCTTTAGCTTTATACCACATGAGAATAACTCGCCATTCAACTACTGGTTTATTGGCCGCAAAGATAATTTATGACCGATCTAATAGTACCCCTTGGGATGCTGACACAAGCCCACCTACCCAGATAGACCTGAACATCATGGGAGAGGAAATGGAAATACACTTTCAGCAGCTAACCTCGTATCTAAAGCTTCTCCACTCACAGGTAAAGAACGCCTTCAGACCACCACCACAAGCGACGGATTAAGACTTGGACGACCAGAAGGAATCTCCCAAACTGCAAACAGGAGACTTCATGTTGATCAAGGACTGGGGCTGCCCCAGGTTTGGGGCCAAGGTGGAAAGAGCCAATCCAGATACTCCTGCAAACACCAACAGCAGTCAAAGTTCGGGGATAGAGCTGCTGGATTCATTTGAGTGATTATAAACTGGATGTAAGTTTGCTTACTGAGCTGGAAGGTTCATCCTCAGACGTTTTGTCACCATTCTAGGTAACATCAGTGAGCCTCCGGTGAAGCACTGGCATTATGTCCCGCTTTCTATTTATCTGTTTAGGTTTCCTTGGGTTGGTGATGTCATTTCCTGTTCTTTTTCTCAGGGGATGGTAGATTGGCTCCAAATCAATGTGTTTGTTGATGGAGTTCCAGTTGGAATGCCATGCTTCTAGGAATTCTCGTGCATGTCTCTGGTTGGCTTGTCCTAGGATGGATGTGTTGTCCCAATCAAAGTGGTGCCCTTCCTTATCTGTATGTAAGGATACGAGTGATAGTGGGTCATGTCGTTTTGTGGCTAGTTGATG
This sequence comes from Stegostoma tigrinum, assembly GCF_030684315.1. Classification (NCBI taxonomy): domain Eukaryota; kingdom Metazoa; phylum Chordata; class Chondrichthyes; order Orectolobiformes; family Stegostomatidae; genus Stegostoma; species Stegostoma tigrinum. The sequence continues at coordinate 816,555 of NC_081379.1, read as the reverse complement.
TTCATGTATCCTGGTGGCTAGCTTTCTGCCTGTTTGTCCAATGTAGTGTTTGTCACAGTTCTTGCAAGGTATTTTGTAAATGATGTTCATTTTGCTTATTGTTGCTATCTTGTTGCCTCTTGTATGTTGCTATCCTATCTGCTTCTACTACCTTTTTGCCCATGGACAGCAGTGAATTGAGGGGAATGTAGATTAGGTTATTTTATTTTTGGATTAGGATTATTTCATGGCACAACACTGTGGGCTGAAAGGCCTGTACTGTGCTGTATTTTTCTATGTTCTATGTTCTATCTTGCCTGGTAGCGCATTCCAGGTACCTACCACCCTCTGCTTTTTTTTAAACAAAAACCTGCCTGTCACATCTCCTTTAAACTTTTCCTCACTCATCTTAAACCTATGCCCCCTAGAACTTTGTTTCTACCCTGGGAAAGAGACTCCAATAATCCACCCTTTCCATGGCTCTCATAATTTTATACTGTTTTATCAGGTCACCCCTCAACGTTTGACACTCTAGCAAAAACAATCTAAGTTTCTCCAACCTCTCGTTGTAGCTCATACATTCTAATCCAGGCAACATCCTAGAAAATCAAAAATCTAAACAAAAACCAAAAGATATGCGGATGCTGTAAATCAGGAACAAAAACAAAGTTGCTGGAAAAACTCAGGTTTGGCAGCATCTGTGAAGAAAAAAAAGTCACGAGTCAACATTTTGGGTCCGGTGAGCCTTCCTCAGAACTGATAGTAGCTGGGAAATAGTCAGTTTATATACAGAAAATAGGGAAGGGGATGGAGTAGGGAGCAAACAATAGAATGGAGCTGGAAGAGACAGAACAGTTGGACAGACAAAGGAGTTGCTAACGATAGTTGTTAATGGGAACTGTTAGTCTGCCATTACACACCACCTGTTTTTAGTCACTATGTGGTAACAAGGCCTGGAGTGTGGAGTGGGGGGCTGCAACATGGGAGAGTTTAGACCCTAAAACTATTGAACTCGATATTGAGTCCGAGGGCTGCAGAGTCCCCCAAGCGGAAGGGAAAATGAAGTGTTGTTCTTCAAGTTTGCATTGAGGTTCGCTGGAACACTGTAGCAAGCCAGGGACACAGATGTTGACCAGGGAGCAGGGTGGTTCATTAAAGCTGCAGGCAATGCTAGTTCAAGGATAACAAGGTGTAAAGGTCTAGGCCCGAAACGTCAGCCTTCCTTCTCCTCTGATGCTGCTTGGCCTGCTGTGTTCATCTAGCTCTACACCTCATTATCTCAGATTCTCCAGCATCTGCAGTTCCTACTATCTCTGAAACGATAGTTCAGGGTCTTTTTTGCAAGCAGAACGTAAATGTTCTGCAAAGTAAATGGAAAACCCTGGGGAAAAATGATGCACAGACAGATCTGGGTGCTCAGATCCATTGTACCCTGAAGGTGGCATCACGGGTCGATAGAGTTGTCAAGGTTAGATTAGATTCCCTACAGTGTGGAAACAGGCCCTTTGGCCCAACAAGTCCACACTGCCCTGTGAAGCATCCCACCCAGACCCATCCCCCTATAACCCACACAGCCCTGAACTGTATGGGCACTTTAGCATGGCCAATCCACCTAGCCTGTACATCTTTGGACTGTGGGAGGAAACCAGAACACTTGGAGGAAGCCCACGCAGACACTGGGAGAATGTGCAAACTCCACAGACAGTCACCCGAGACTGGAATCGAACCCGGGTCCCTCGTGCTGTGAGGCTGCAGTGCTAACAACTGAGCCACTGTGCCACCTCTACAAAGAAGGCATATGGCATGCTTTCATTCATCGGACGGGGTACTGAGTACCAGCGCTGGCAGGTCATGTTACAGTTGTATAGGACTTTGGTTCGGCCACATTTGGAACACTGCTTACAGTTCTAGTCGCCACATTACCAAAAGGATGTGGATGCTTTGGAGAGGGTGCAGAGGAGGTTCACCAGGATGTTGCCTGGCATGGAGGGTGCTGGCTATGAAAAGAGGTTGAGTAGGTTTGGATTATTGACATTAGAAAGACGGAGGTTGAGGTGGGGATGTGATTGAGGTCTATAAAATCATGAGAGGTATAGACAGGGTGGATAGCAAGAAGCTTTTTCCCAGAGTGGGGGACTCAATTACTAGGGGTCACGAGTTCAAAGTGAGAGGAGGAAAGTTTCAGGGGGATATGCGTGGAAAGTTCTTTACACAGCGGCTGGTGGGTGCCTGGAACGCGTTGCCAGCGGAGGTGGTAGACATAGACACGTTAGCGTCTTTTAAGATATATTTGGACAGGTACATGGATGGGCAGGGGGCAGGGGGATACAGATCCTTGGAAAATAGGCGACAGGTTTAGATAGAGGATCTGGATCAACACATGCTTGGAGTGGAAATTGGAAGCAAAATCAATGAACTTTTGCAATTCCAATCGAGAGAGGGAAGCGGTACTGATATCATCAACGTTTCAGAGAAGGAATTGTGGGTGGGAGCCGGATTAGGACTGGAATAAGGAATGTTACACATTCCCCATGAAGAGAGAGGCATAACTGGGGCCCATGCAGGTACCTTTGGCAACCCCTCTGACCTGAAAAGAACGAGAGGAGTTAAAAGAGAAATTGAGGACAAGGATGAGCTTGGCCAAGCAGTGGTGGTGATGGGTGGGGATAGTTCAGGTTTTTGCTCCAGGAAGAAGTGGAGAGCCCTAAGACCCCCTGGTGGGGAATGGACATGTAAAGGGCTTGCACATCCATGATGAACAGGTAGTGGCTGGAACCTGCGAACTGGAACTTTTGAAACCGGCATAAGGCATCAGAGGAATCATGGATGTACGTGGGCAGGGATTGGATCAGGGAGAGAAGACTGAGTCAAGGTATGAAGAGATGAGTTCTGTGGGGCAGGAGCAGGCTGAAACAACAGGTCAACCCAGACGGTCCTGTTTGTGGATTTTTGGGAGGAGGTAGAAGCGAGCTGGGGGTCTATCAGCTTGAAAGCAGAGGTGGGTAGATCACTAGATGAAATTAGATCAGTTACCATAGTAGATACAAAGGCCTGATGCGTCACGGTAGGGTCGTTGTCCAGGGGAAGATGGGAGGAGGTATCTGCAAGGTCGAGATCAGTACGCTAGACTATAACAGCACCACCCTTTCTGGCAGGTTTAATAACAATGTTAGAGTTAGATTCGAGTGCACAGGTCTCAGTTCTCAGTTGACAGTCCGAGTAAATCTCTTTTGCAACCTCTCCAAAGTCTCCCATTCCTTCTTATAGTGTGGGCACCAGAACTGCGCAGTATTTTCTAAATAGGGCCTTGCTAAATTCTTATACAGCTACAAAATTATTTCCTAACTTTTTTATACTTGGTGTAGGCAAATATGAAAGCAAGCATGCTGTTCACCTTTACCACCTCGTTCGCCTGTGTTGCTACTTTCAGCGAGCTATGGACTTGAACCTCAAGATATCATTATATCAGTCCTCCTAAGTGTTTTATCATTTACTGTATACTTTCCTCTTGCACTTGACCTTCCAAAATACATCACTTCACGCTTGAGTTTTCAATTTCATCTTCCATTTCTCTGTCCAACTTTCAACTGATCTATATTTTAAAATAAAGGGAGTTACAGAGTGCAGATGAGGGCCTTCGGCCCATCATGACAGCAGCAGCCTATCTACACTAATCCTACCTTCCAGCACATTAAGTGATCCTGCGGTATCCTTTGTCAACTTTCCTCACTGTCCACAACCCCTCCAATCATCATGTCTGCAAACTCACTAATCAGCCCACCTATATTTTCATGCATTTGTACATATTACAAACAACAGAGGTACCAGTACTGAGCTTTGTGGAACCCCACTGGTCACAGACCTCCAGTCAGAAAAATACCCCTCTTTGACTATGCTGTCTTTTATGACCAAGCCAATTTTGTATTCAACTCAGCAATTCCTTGTGGGTACTGTGAGATTTAATGTTTTCCACTAGCCTACCAAGTAGCAACCTTGTCAAATGCTGCACTGATGATGTTGCCCTACAAGGTAACGAAACGTTTGCAGAACAACAAACCAGACACCCACAACCTGAGTTACAAATCTACTTCAAAACCTTAGAGCTTTAGTAAAGTCATATGTAGACAACATCCACTGCTGTACCTTCACCAACCATCTTCCTCAAAAAACCAATCAAATTTGTGAAACAAGACCTTCTGTACACAAAGCCATTCTGACTATTCCTCATAAGCCCATGCTTTTCCAAACGCAAGGAAATCCTGTTCCTCAGAATCTTCTCCGGCAATTTCCCTAATAATAATACAAGGCTCACCAGCCTATAACTTCCTGAATTATGCCAATTGCCCTTAAACAAAGGAACGATAATTTGTCCAGTCTTCTGGGCCCTGTCCTCTAGCTAAGGAGGACACATAGATCTCTGCAAAGGCCTGGAAGTCTCCTCCGCTGCCTCCCTCAGTATCCCGAGATGCATCCTATCGGGCAATGGGGACTAACCTACCCTACCCTAATGTTTTTCCAAGACACCCAACAGCAGCACCTTCTTAATATTGGCCTGGCCTAGAATATCAACATAATTTGAGGGTGACACGATGGCTCAGTGGTTAGCACTGCAGCCTCACAGTGCCAGCGATCCAGGTTCAATTCCAGCCTCGGGTAACTGTCTGCGTGGAGTTTGCACATTCTCCCCATGTTTGCGTGGGTTTCCTTCGGGTGCTTCGGTTTGCTCCTACAGTCCAAAGATGTGCAGGCTAGGTGGATCGGCCATGCTAAATTGCCCATAGTGTTCAGGGGTGTGTGGGTTATAGGGGAGTGGGTGTGGGTGGGATGCTTCAAGGGGCGGTGTGGACTTGTTGGGCCGAAGGGCCTGTTTCCACACTGTAGGGAATCTAATCTAATCTAATCCCTCCCTGATATTACCATCAGCTGAGTCCTTCTTGGTGAAAACCAATGTGAAGTATTCATTAAGGACCTCACCCACTTCCTCTGGCTCCATGTATAAATTCCCTCCTTTGTCCTTAAGTGGACTTAACCTTTACTTAGTTACCTTCTTGCTTCTAATACATCCATAAAATGCCTCAGGTTTATCCTTAATCCTACCAGCCAAACACATTTCATGGCCCCTTCTAGTCTTCCTTATGCTTTAAGCTCTTTCCTGCATCCTTTATATTCCTCAATGGCCTTGTATGATTTCAGTTTCTTAAGCCTTACATGTGCATTTTTTTTTATTGACGAAACTTTCCACTCTTAGCTTTCATCCTTGCAGGAACATGCGAATCCTGAACTCTAATCAACTGGTCTCTAAAAGGTTGCCACATAGATATGGATTTACCCTCAAAAGGTTGTCCCTAATCCAATTTCTCTAGTTCCTGCCTAATATCGTTGTAACTAGCCTTCATCTACTTTAGCGTTTAATCATAACTACCTTAAAACTTACAGAATTATGATCACGGTTTCCAACATGCTCCCCTAACAAAACTTTGATAAGGGTGGCTGAGTTAATTCCTCAATACAAAGTCAAGTACAGCCCCTGCCCTACTTGGGCTATCTCCATATTGTTTCAAGAAAGTCTCCTGAATGCGCCTAATAAGTTCTGACCCATCGAAGCCTCTGGCACTAAGGGAGCCCCAGTCAATACTGGGGAAGTTAAAATCACTCACCACAACAATCCTGTTGTTTTACATCTTTCCATGATCTGTTTATATATCTATTCCCTTATTTCCGGCTGGCTACTGGGAAGTCTTTAGTATAACCCCATCATAAGGCATTTGATAAGGTTCCCCATGGTAGGCTCATTCAGAAGGTCAGGAGGAATGGGATACAGGGGAACTTAGCTGCTTGGATACAGAATTGGCTGGCCAACAGAAGACAGCGAGTGGTAGTAGAAGGAAAATATTCTGCCTGGAAGTCAGTGGTGAGTGGAGTTCCACAGGGCTCTGTCCTTGGGCCTCTACTGTTTGTAATTTTTATTAATGACTTGGACGAGGGAATTGAAGGATGGGTCAGCAAGTTTGCAGACGACACAAAGGTCGGAGGTGTCGTTGACAGTGTAGAGGGCTGTTGTAGGCTGCAGCGGGACATTGACAGGATGCAGAGATGGGCTGTGAGGTGGCAGATGGAGTTCAACCTGGATAAATGCGAGGTGATGCATTTTGGAAGGTCGAATTTGAAAGCTGAGTACAGGATTAAGGATAGGATTCTTGGCAGTGTGGAGGAACAGAGGGATCTTGGTGTGCAGATACATAGATCCCTTAAAATGGCCACCCAAGTGGACAGGGTTGTTAAGAAAGCATATGGTGTTTTGGCTTTCATTAACAGGGGGATTGAGTTTAAGAGTCGTGAGATCTTGTTGCAGCTCTATAAAACTTTGGTTAGACCGCACTTGGAATACTGCGTCCAGTTCTGGGCGCCCTATTATAGGAAAGATGTGGATGCTTTGGAGAGGGTTCAGAGGAGGTTTACCAGGATGCTGCCTGGACTGGAGGGCTTATCTTATGAAGAGAGGCTGACTGAGCTCGGTCTCTTTTCATTGGAGAAAAGGAGGAGGAGAGGGGACCTAATTGAGGTATACAAGATAATGAGAGGCATAGATAGAGTTGATAGCCAGAGACTATTTCCCAGGGCAGAAATGGCTAGCACGAGGGGTCATAGTTTTAAGCTGGTTGGTGGAAAGTATAGAGGGGATGTCAGAGGTGGGTTCTTTACACGGAGAGTTGTGAGAGCATGGAATGCGTTGCCAGCAGCAGTTGTGGAAGCAAGGTCATTGGGATCATTTAAGAGACTGCTGGACATGCATATGGTCACAGAAATTTGAGGGTGCATCCATGAGGATCAATGGTCGGCACAACATTGTGGGCTGAAGGGCCTGTTCTGTGCTGTACTGTTCTATGTTCTATACTGATTACAAGGTGTCGAGCTGGATGAACACAGCAGGCCAAGCAGCATCTTAGGAGCAGGAATGCTGACGTTTCAAGCTCAGACACTTCATCAGAAACCTTTTTTATTCCTGAGTTCTACCTATCAGGCTTCACTTGATGAGCCTTCCGAGATGTCCTCTCTTAGCGCAGCTATGACATTCACCTTTATCAGTAATGCAACTCCCCACTCTTTTACATCCTCTATATCACAACCTGAAACATCTAAACCTTGGAACACTGAGCTGCCAGTCCTGACTTTCGCTCTACCAAGTTTCTGTAATGGATACACCATCATAGCTCCATGTACTAATCTAGGTTCTAAGCTTATCTGCCTTACCAGTTATACGCCTTGTATTAAAAGAAATACACTTTAGACTGTCAGTCTTGCTGTGTTCATTAGTCGGAAGAGGAGACAGGGCCAGGTTAGACTTACTTGACTTAACCTCTACCTTCTCAATCACTCGACATGCTGACATACTGCTTTGGTTCCTAAACCCCTGTCACTGCACTGTAATTATGTCCTCTAATTTGAGAGTCCTCCATTAGTGGAATCATCTTCTCAATACCTACTCTGGAAAATTCCCTCAAATCTTGTACGTCTCAATAAGATCAGCGCACATTCTTCTAAACATGAATGAATAAAGACTTGTTCTTGATAAATCAGCTCTTCCATCCCAGGACTGAGTTCAGTGAATCTGTTTCTTAACTACAGGGAACAAAGCTGTGCACATACTAAGTATGGCTTCACCAACACCCTATACACTTGCAACAAGACTTCCCTACGTTTTAAAACTCCAGACCCACTGCCAAAGCAATAAAGGCCAAATTCTATTTGCCTCTTTAATTACTTGCTGCACCTGCACGATGACTTTATGTTTGATAGAAAAATGTATCTAGATTTGTCTGTGCTGCACTATTTTGGACTCTCTCCATTTAAACTAAAAATTTGCTTTTTTAAAAAAATTATTCCTACTAAAGTGCATGATGACCTCACTCTCCTACAAAAATTTCATCTGCCAAATTTTTGCCCAGTCACTCAACTTATCTATAGCCCCTTGCAAGTTCCTCATCACAATATGTCAAACCACTTAGATAACAAGGTGTAGAGCTGGATGAACACAGTAGGCCAAGCAGCATTATAGGAGCAGGAGAGCTGATGTTATCCCCCCTCCCCCTACCACATCTCTGGGGATGCGGTGGGCAGGGGGGGGGGGGCGATGTCAACTTTCCTGCTCCTATGATGCTGCATGGCCTGCTGTGTTCATCCACCTCTATACCTTGGTATCACAAATTCTCTAGCTTCTGCAGTTCCTACGATCTCACGTCAAAGCACTTCATTTTGTAATTTAACTCTGCCCCTCCTCCAGGTCATTAATATTGACAGTATTTAATTGAGGCCACAGAGCTGATCCTTGCTGCATTCCACTAATTTGTTTCAACTCAAAAATGACCATTAAACATTAAACCCCCAAACCTAACTCCTTGTTGTCTTTGTGTTAAAGAATCTTCAATCCATGTTAATGCATTACTTCAATCAGTGAGCTCCTTTCTTCTGGAATAACCTTTTATGTGGCACCTTATTGAATGAAAAACCTAACCAAACAGAATTGAACACTGAGCCACATCATATTCAAAAGGTGACCAAAAGCTCGGCCAAAGATGTAGCATTTCAGGGGAGTCTTAAAGGAGCAAAGAGAGGCACAGAGCTTTACGGAAGGACTTCCATAGCTTAGGATACAATCGGCCATCAACATGATGATGAAGCGATTAATGTCAGTCAGCAACAGGTGAGGATGGGCTGGGTGCAGAGGTGTGTGGGGCTGGACAAGTTTAGTGACAAGGAGAAGTGAGGCCATGGAAAGACCCTAAAAACAGATGTGTGTCAAAACCAAAGCCAGAAGCTAATGTAGGTCAGTGAGCAGAGGGTGAGGAGGACAGCAGGACTTAACATGAGTCAGAATATGAATAGCAGAGTTTTGAATGAGATTCACCAAGGATGGAGGTATAAGTCTGATAGTCCCAGCACAGTCCTGTCTCCTTTAGAGATGGCAAGAGCAGCAAAGGAGACAGGTGGGGGTAGAGTTGGATGACGTTGCAAGGTGGATAATGATAGTGTGGATATATTGCTGGAAGGTCATCCTTAAGTCAGATGAGACTGAGGTTGTGAAGAGTCTGGTTTAATGTGAGACTGCCGCTAGAGAGAAGAATGGAGCGGTTGGCGATGAACAGGATTTTGTGGGGGAGGGAATCAATGATAATGATTTCACAGACTTCCCAAAAATCAGTGGAGGAAATTTCTGTTTCTCCAATAGTGAGTGTCACATAAACTGTCTGACAACTTCATGATAAATAGATCGTGGTGAGGTAGAACTGGAAGATAGTGTAGTGGTCACGAAGAATTCAATGCTGTTTTCCCATGATTTCAACGGAGGACAGCAGATAGATGTGGTGCAGAGCCTGGGCAGGGAGACGTAAACAAGTAAAGAGGTACCAATGCGTTATATAGAGGTGCACAGCACAAACAGAGACTCCTCGGTCCAACTTTTCTACGCTAACCAGATATCCAAAATTAATCTAGTCCCATATGCCAGTCCCATAAACCCTTCCTATTCATATACCCATCCAGATATGTTTTAAATGCTGTAATTGCACCAACCTCCACCACTGCCCTAGGTAGCTCATTCCATACATGCACCACCCTCTGCATGAAAAAGTTGCCCTGTAGATCCCTTTTAAATCTTTTCCCCACCTCACCTTAAACCTCTCGTTTTGGACTTACCTACCCTGGGGAAAAGATCTTGTCTACTTACCCTATCCATGCCCCTTATGAATTTATCAACTTCTATAAATATTGCCCCTCAGCCTCAAATGCTCCAGGGAAAATAGCCCCAGCTTATCCAGCCTCTCCTGACAGCTGAAACCCTCCAACCCTGGCAACTTCCTTGTGAATTTTTCTGAATGCTTTCAAATTTAACAACACCTTTTCTATAGCAGGGAGACCAGAATTTAACACAGTATTCCAAAAGTGGCCTGACCCACGTCCCATACACCTGCAACATGACCTCCCCAACTCCTACACCTGATGCACTGACCAATAAAGGCAATCATACCAAACGCTGCCTTCACTACCCTGTCTACCTGTGACTTTAACCAAAACAGAAAAGTTGCTGGAAAAGCTCAACAGGTCTGGCAGCATCTGAAGAAAACAAATCAGAGTTAACGTTTCAGGTCCAGTGACCCTTCTTCAGAATTGATGATAGCTGGCAAACATTGGTTTATATGCAGAAAATAGGAAGGGGGCAAGGTAGGGAGTAAATGATAGGACAGAGCCCAGAGAGAAGCGCATTGATTAGACAAAGGAGTTGATAACAATCTGGCTAGGAGGGTGAATAGCTGTTAATGAAGACTGTTAGTGACTAACAGTAGGTAGTGTGTAAGGGCAGGGTATGTGATAACAAGGTCTGGTGTGCTAGCTAGGGGGCTAGCACTTGGAAGGATTTTGCTTCCCTTCAGCCAATCTGGATGTTTGACATCAGCTCTGCTACAGTGTCCAATTTCAGCAACAATAAACTTCAGGCTGAGGACCACACAGTTCTTCCTATGTTCGTCCATCTAATTCTTCGACTCTCTCTCCCCCCTGCCTCTCCCTCGCATCTTTGTAATTTGCAAGAAGTCCAGCTAAAGGTGAGATGATTTCCAGTAGTTGATGTGCATTCAGCACAATCAGATTTAAAAAGGTCTGATGACTTCAGTGTAATTTTTAAACTCGGTAACAGACTGTTTCGGTTTCTGAAATGATAATATGTATTTCTGCAAATTGACTGAAACACTTTTTAAAATCGCATTCAGCACAACTTTACAGTGATGATTTTAGTAGGTATTAAATGATCACATGGTGCAAACTTTCAACCAAACTCAGCACAAACGATCACAGTTAACGAATGAACAGCATCTGCAACATTCTGCTTTCGACAGTTAATGCTGTGTGTGGATAAAATAATTCTGATGCAAAATGTTTTAATCTTGATTCATAGTCAACTTCACAGATGGCATTTGGTCAACTCGGCACATTACAGCACTGAGCCTCGGGCTGTGTTCAATTTCTCACTGTTCCTTACGCCATTGTTAAGATGCCATCCAAGGAGGATCCATTTGTAAAGTTTCTCTCCTTCAGTTGCTGGGCCAAATATCAACAAAAAGTCATTTCATGACACCCCACCATTCACACGGTGCTCGGAGGACAAGGTTGTTTCAATGTGGAAAGAAACAAAGTGACTTTTCTTGTGCTTTTTAGTTGTTGGGTTAGTGTTTCTTGGATACACTTCCTTGCTGGCAGTGAATCCAGTTCCTTTCCTGGCTTTCCTCTTTTCATTCTTCTTTTCCTGTTTGTGAGCTGCAGCCATGTTAGCAATCACCTAAGGAGACAAACAGTGTCACTTTCCTCTTAATGCTAATTTTTCCAGAAGTTTTTATGGCAGATGTGAAAATACAGTTCATTTGTCACAGTTCAGTAAATAGCTAACATCTAGGTTCATTAATTCATCCTCAAATATACACGTATTAGTAAACTATGCATAGATCCATTTGTTTACTGCATGGTTGGGGAAATAGGGAGGTAGTCTGCATTAAATGGGAGTTTCAGTCAGGATGATGTCTCTAACACACAGAACTCCTTCAACCTGTTTCAAACTCTTCAAACTAAAGCCATCAGGCCATTTGTGCATGTACAATGTGTTCGCCCCGAGAGGTGCTGGAGCCCCACCAAACTAAAAATCTTTCTTGCGCATTATTTCGCACAGCCACACAAAGCAGCTGCTGAAGTTGCTACTTCTCCACAGGGATAAGCAACCAAAAATTATGAATATAAATATCAAAATTATATTAGTTACCAGGCATCTTTACTGAAACTATAATACCAAAACATTTGTCTAAACTCTAATTTGAATTGTACTTAGAAAAGATGAAGAAGAGCGGTGAGTAAATCTGCAGGGACACCTGTAACAATGTTATAGCCTCAAAGATTTACAAATGCCTTTCCAAAAGGATCAATTTTTGGCAGCTTTTTCTGTCCTAAATGTTAACTGTAAATATTAATAGCACTATCCACATTTATTGATTAACGATTCACTATTTTATATCTACCTTAGAGAGGTTAGAAAAATCATTGCCCAATGATATTTTGATGTAACACTCATTTTAAACAGTGATTTTGCCTGAATAAAACTCAATGCATCTAGACCTCCCTTGACTTATTAATGTTGTAGATCATATTGACTGTTCATTTGGTGCAACAACCATCAAAATATTTAGGCTTATTCCAGTGTCCAGGTCTTAACTAACTGATACCAACAATCAAATGGAAACTAACTAAGCTGTGGCCTAAGACAAGCCATGTGTCAAGTTCTTTAACTTACCATTTCTTTAACTGCATTTTGCTGCTCACTCACAGAACTGGTAAACTCGTCTAGGCTTTCTGTTTTGATGCCACAAGTTTCTGGTGACCTGTACTCAGGAGAAATTTCACGTTTTCCCTGAAAATACAGAAACACTTAAGGATATTTAACCGATGTGGTGTGGTTCAAACTTCTTTCTTAAATCTACTACAAATATAAAACATACAATAAATAATAAAATAACAACCTTTATGCATTCATGGGATGTGGGGTCACTGGCTGGCTCGGCGCTTATTGCCTGACCCTAGCTGGCCCTTGAGCAGGTGGTGGTGAGCTGCCTTCTTGAACCACTACAGTCCACGTGCTGGAGGTAGTCTCTCATTATCTCAGGGAGGGAATTCCAGGATTTTGATACAGCGGCACTGAAGGAATGGCAATATATTTCCAAGTCAGGATGTTGAGTGGCTTAGAGGGGAACCTGCATGGGGTGGTGTTTCCATGTATCTGCTGCCCTTGTCCTTCTAGATGGAAGTGGCTGTGGGTTAGGACGATGTTGTCAAAGGAATCAAGTGCATCTTGCAGACAGTATACACTGCTGCCACTGAGCGTCGGCAGTGGAAGAAGTGAATGTTTTTGGTCGTTGGGTTAGTTAAATAGGCTGCTTTGTACTGGATTCTGTTGATCTAATCACTTGTTGATGTCGCACTTGGTCAAATGCAGCCTTCATGTCAAAGATGGCCACTCTCACCTCTCCTTTGGAGTTCAGCTCTTTTGTTCATGATTTAACTTATGCTTATTAGCCCAATATCTCTTACTGCGAATTTACTGGAGTTCATTTTTAAGATTAGAGCGAGCTGATCAGAGAGGGTATGGCTATGTAAGGGTAAGTCAGGCACTAGTGGACCTGATTAAATATTTTCAAGAAACAACCAAAGCAAAGAACAGGGTAATGTCTAAAGATGTTACTTATACTGACTTTGAGGGCATCTGAATGTTAGCTAAGGTAGAAGCTTGTAGAATTCCAGAAAAGTTATTGACCTGTTTAGGTTGCTAGGTGTGTGGAAAAAGTCAGAGCTGAGATATTGGGCAGGACCTTACAAGGATCTGTGTTGGGACTCAACCACTCACTGCATGTATCCACAATCCAGATGATAAAATAGAAACCTAATATCCAAATCTGTTAATGACACAAAGAAAGGTAGTCGAGTAAGCATTGCAGGCAGAAGCATAAAATTATTACAAGATTGTGCCAGCTTAGATGAATGGGCAAAACTATGATAATGGGATTTCAATACAGAAAGATATGAGTTCACCTGCTTTGAATCTTAAATCAGAAACAACAGAGGAGGCCCAGAGAGACTTAGGGACTCCAAATACATAGATCTTTGAAGTTTCAAAACCATTTAGGGAAAGTAATCAAATAATCCAAAGGAATTCTAGCTTTTAATATGGAAGAGACCAGATTGCAATGAGGTGGGAGTCATGCTTCAGCTGTACAGAGATGTGGAGTTATTGCAGGCAGTTATAGGGAATACACATTATGAAAGATATATCAGTCTTGGAAGAAGCAGTGTAGATTCACCAGAATAATACCTGGATCCAAAAGGTTAAATTACCAGGAACTGAAATTACACTCTCCAGGATTTAGAAAATTAAACTGATTTTGATGGAGGTTTTCAATAATAATAATAATAATAATAATAATAATAATAATGTAAATAGCTAAAGTTTCTTTGAAATAGTGGCTGTGGGATCTTTTATGTCCATCTGAAAAAAGCAGGTGGAGCCCCAGTTTAAGACATAGCGGTTTTGACACCACAGCACACATTTTGCACAGTACTAGACCATCCTCCACTAGATTCGGTCAAGAACTTGTCACCTCTGTCACTAACAGGTCAATAACTTTTCTGGAATTCTACAAGCTTCTTTAGCTTTAGCTTTTTGGAACAATTCCCAGGATTTCAGAAACTTTCATCCAGTCATTGCTGGCTTGTGTTTCTTGACTGCATGAAGCTTCTAGTACTCATGGCAAGTTATCAAGCTTGCAGTGAGACCTCAAATTTTGCAGAACAGAGTAAGGGAAGTGGAGCAAAACCCCATCTTGGGATGGTCTCTCAATGGTCTCCAAGCTCAGATTCTCCCTTGCCACATCCAGGTAACAATTTAGAACACCCTCTAATTCATTCCAGTGCACTAAGGTGTTAGCATATATCAGTTTAACAAAAACAAAATGCCGGCAACTCTCAGTAGGTCAGGTAGCACCTGCACAGCAAAGATTGTTGATTTAATGTTTCAGATCAAAAACCTTTGGTCATAATCCCTCGCAGAGATTAGCAAGGAAATATCTTGTAACACCACGTTTAAAAATTAGTTGGCAATCTGTAATTGCTTCATAGTAACCGGACGACGACAGCAGTCACAATCCTACCTCAGATGACAGCTGTGCTTCACGATTATAAAGTAGAAAAAAAGGTGTAAACTTAGTACTTGAGTTTACTGATGTCCGAAACTCAAACAGAACAGGGTCCAAGCAGTCATCCCACTCGGTCTGCTTGGAGTTTACTGTATTTCTAATTGCTGCTTTTAATATTTCATTGGTTCTGTCAACGAGTCCTGCGCGCTGCAAGTGTTCAGCAGGAGTCACTTTGTGACTAATGTTCCATCTTTCAAACAGGTTTTTGTTAACCTATGAGAAGTAAGTGAAGCAAATGTTTAGGATGTAAGGCTAGAGAAGCACTCATTCTACCCCAGCACTACAATAAACATTTCAGACACTAGAAAAAAAATCACAGAATCCCTACAGTGATGAAGCAGGTCATTAGCCCATTCGAGTCCACACTGACCCTCTTAAGTGCATCCTGCTCAGACTCATGCATGTTCCTACTGTTGTGAGGCAGCAATGCGAACCACTGAGACACCCTGCTGTCTGTAATGGGCCGAGGACAAAACCTCAACAAAAACTATTCCATTGAATATGTACAAAACTGCTCAATGAGAAACCAGAAAACCAGGCAATTTTCTTCTAGGAATCTAGAATCCTCTTCTAGGACTGCAAAACTGTGCTGAATAGGAAAACAATAGATCAAATTAATGTTATGATTTCAAATTCACAATCTGTGGAATGTACACAAATGTCAAGAGGCATGTTTTTACATTGGTATAGAAGAGGGGAGAAAGAACATAATAGAAAAATGATGTACAGGAAGCTCTTAATAACTGTAAGGTACAGAAGTTCCACTCGACATAGGAACATGAGTCCATTCAGCCCCTTGATCCTGTATGGCCAGTGAATGAGATTGGGGCTGATCTGTGACCTAACTCCATCCATTCACTTTTACTCCATTTCCCTTTAGTGTGTTTGGTAAAATACATTGTTTTCTCTAATTACAATTTTTAATTTAAAACAAGAAAATGCTGGACAAACTGCAGGTTTTGCAGCATCTCTGGCGAGATAACAGAGTTAATGTTTTGAGTCCGGTGACCCTTCTTTTGAAAACTGGACAGTTTTCTAATGAACAAGTGATTTCAGGGAACTGAGGCCACAGTCAAGAACAGCCATGGATTGCAGAGAAAATTCAAATATCTATTTCCTGATTACGATTCTCTTATTTCGAACAAAGCTTTATCCAACTCGAGGCCAGACCATGTCATTCATTGTAACTGAGTGCATACTAGTCACACTGCCCATCAGGTGGGTGGAGAAAGAGAGAAGGGAAAAGATGACTTCGTTGAACAACAAAGAACAAAGAACAAGGAAAATTACAGCACAGGAACAGGTCCTTCGGCCCTCCAAGCCTGCGCCGATCAAGATCCTCTGTCTAACCTGTCATCTATTTTCTAACAGTCTGTGTCCATTTGCTCCCTGCCCAGCCATGTACCTGTCCAAATATATCTTAAAAGACGCTAACGTGTCTGCGTCCACTACCCTCTGTGTAAAGAACTTTCCACGCTGATACACACATATGATGGCTGAAGGCACAATTTAACCAATCTTCAGTTTTCATCTGGTGTCCATGTAATCACATGGACACGCACAGAAAGATACATGAACCAGATGTGAGACTGAAAATACACATTACCTCGTCACAAAATACTCTGCTTTCACTGGAGAATATGTCTCTTGAAGCCCCAAACCTATAACAAATAAATAACGTTTCATGAAGCGAATGATTGATGTGGGGATAAAGAGATCAAACAGCACCAGTGGATGAAGGGAAGTACTACGTTTAGATGCAAGCCCAGCAGAACAAAGAATCGCTTCTGCTGCTGCTACAATTATGATTATGGCCTATCAGCATCAAAATGCGGAGGAATGGAGTTGTAGGATATAGCAGTTTGGATGGGAAATTGGCTTGCTGAAAGAAGACGGAGGGTGGTAGTTGATGGGAAATGTTCATCCTGGAGACCAGTTACTAATGGTGTACCGCAAGGGTCGGTGTTGGGTCCATCGCTGTTTGTCATTTTTATAAATGACCTGGATGAGGGCGTAGAAGGATGGGTTAGTAAATTTGCAGATGACACTGAGGTCGGTGGAGTTGTGGATAGTGACAAAGGATGCTGTAGGTTACAGAGAGACATAGATAAGCTGCAGAGCTGGGCTGAGAGGTGGCAAATGGAGTTTAATGCGGACAAGTGTGAGGTGACGCACTTTGGTAGGAGTAACCAGAAGGCAAAGTACAGGGCTAATGGTAAGATTCTTGGTAGTGTAGATGAGCAGAGAGATCACGGTGTCCATGGACACAGATCCTTGAAAGTTGCCACCCAGGTTGACAGGGCTGTTAAGAAGGCATACAGTGTCTTAGCTTTTATTAATAGTGGGGTCGAGTTCCAGAACCAAGAGGTTATGGTGAAGCTGTACAAAACTCTGGTGCGGCCGCACTTAGAGTATTGTGTACAGTTCTGGTCACCGCATTATAAGAAGGATGTGGAAGCTTTAGAAAGGGTGCAGAGGAGATTTACTAGGATGTTGCCTGGTATGGAAGGAAGGTCTTACGAGGAAAGGCTGAGGGACTTGAGGCTGTTTTCATTAGAGAGAAGAAGGTTGAGAGGTGACTTAATTGAAACATATAAAATAATCAGAGGGTTAGATAGGGTGGATAGGGAGAGCCTTTTTCCTAGGATGGTGACGGCGAGCATGAGGGGGCATAGCTTTAAATTGAGGGGTGAAAGATATAGGACAGATGTTAGAGGTAGTTTCTTTACTCAGAGAGTAGTAAGGGAGTGGAACGCTTTGCCTGCAATGGTAGTAGATTCGCCAACTTTAGGTACATTTAAGTCGTCATTGGACAAGTATATGGAGGCACATGGAATAGTGTAGGTTAGATGGGCTTGAGATCGGTATGACAGGTCGGCGCAACATCGAGGGCTGTAATGTTCTATATTCTACCTCAGAAAACAGTCACAAGGAAGACTGCATAACTAAACAGCGTTCACAGATGTCATGGAGTAAATATTATCAATTTCTAAAAATGTTAACAAGCAAAACAAAATAGTAAAATATTTTTTGAACTGCAGTTTGAAAACTAATAAAACAGAATAACTGAGGACAGCATAGGATGTAATCAGCATCCTTGGTGGTCCTTGCACAGTCCAAGGGCTATTGGGATTTTTTGAGTCCCTGCAAACAGGGCCATAAAACACAGTTAAGTGAGATATCCAACTCATGGCTTTGTCTTGTTTTGGAGTTTAGAGAAAGAAACAGGAACATTGGGTACTTACTTTGAGCCCTCTCTGACATTCAATAAGATCATGGCTGATCTTCTACATCAAATCCAATCCCTGCCTGAACCCCAACCTTCAATTCATTTAGTGCCCAAGGATCTAGCCATTTCAATTCTGAATATGTTCAGGAAAAGAGAATTCCAATGGTACACAATCCACTGGAGGACATTTTGCCTAAACTCAGTTCTGCATGGGTGACCCTAATCTATGATCCTGCATTCCAGTCACGTGAAGTCTCTTTCTACATTTTGTGTGTTTCAATGAGGTTACCTACCATTCTCCGAAACATCAATTGCATCTCCTTTTAGAACAAACTCATCATCCCTGTATTGGTTTTGTATGTCTGGAGGATTTCAAAAGAAAAGAACTTTACCCCAAAGCTGAATAAATCCTAAAATGAGAGATTTTAAGACCTGCATTTGCAGCTTGTGTTATGTGAAAAGCAATGGGTGGTTTGAATGGACCATTATCCCCTGGCTCTGAGGGGCACATCTCAGACACTGATTCAAGAGTAAACTTCCACTCATCCCCAATGACAATGAGAAATTTTCTCTCCTAGAGAAAAACAAATATCTCATGTTAAGAACACAAGAAAGAGCAGACAGATCAACACATTTTGAAGAGTATACCTGTAAAAAGTGGCAGCCAACCCCTTGGCTACTGACAAAGCATCTTTCTTCTGTATTGGAATGGCTTCAACCCACTTTGTGAAATAGTCAGTAACCATCAGTACATAGGTATTTCCACAGGTGGTTTCTGGGAATGGACCTGTAAAGGACAGTGAGGCAGAATCATAGAATTGTTACAGTGCAGGAGGCGGCCATTTGGCCCATTGTGCCTGTACCAGCTCATTTAACCAGTATCATTATCTCATGCCAATCTGCTGCTTTCTCCCCATATCCCTGCACACTATTCCTTTCCAAATAATCACCTAGTACCATTTTGAATACCTGAACCGAACCTGCTTCTACCACATTTGCAGACAGAAGTTCCTTATCCTAATAACTTGATTAAAGGAAAGTTTTTGGTTTCGGATCACTTTAAGTCTGCACACCTTGATTCTTCTTCCTTTTATTCAGCCAATTCAAGATTTTGAAAACTTTTATCAAATTAATCTCCTTTCCACCGTCTTCTCTCCAAGGTGAACAGTCCCAACTTCTTCCAAACTACCCTCATCATTGATGTTTCTCATGCCTGGATCCATTCAAGCAAGTTTAGTATTCGAGCAGTTTTTGCAGCCTCTCGAATATGTTCACATCTTTCTTAGGGTGATGTCTACTACTGTACACAGTATACATGAGTGTCATGTACGAGAAGAACATCATCTCTTGCTCTTGTACTCTATCAGTTTACTTATAGGAAGCAAACATCAGGGAACAATCCACAACTGAAAAGCTGCCTCACCAATGAGATCAAAGACGAGAATTTCCCACGGTCTGGTTACTTTCAAGAGTGGGAGTTTGCGGTTCACGTTCTTGTAGTGTTCTGCATGCTGGCAGGTTTCACACATTTTAATCTACAGTTCCAACACAAAAATCAGAAACAGTCCCTTGGGAAAATCACTTCTCAACAAATCAACAGTTAAACATAGACACTTGAGAGAAAAGCTTGCACAAAGTTATGTTGAGAGATTGCAGAAGATGCAATTAGTCTTTGAACAGATAAGCTTCAGGATTAATTTGATCAGATTCATGAATAACTAAGCAGCAACTGTTTTAATTAACACAGGAGCTGTATATCTAAAGGACATAACATTTTGGATAATTGTCACAAGTAGGAGTGGGTGTTTGGAGTTGGGGGGGCGGGGAGGGAGGGAGGGAATGGTCGCTAAGAGTTTTTCTTTAACACTGAGTTATGATCTAGAAGATGCTGCCTCAAACTGGGGTGGAAGGCAGAATCAACAGAAACTTCCAGGAGGCAACTGGATAAATACTTGAAAGGAAGAACACTTGCAAGATCAAAAGACAAATGAAGATATTCTCGAAATTGAAGAACAAGGGGAACTCTAAAAGCAACATTCAAGAAAAGAGCGTCAGTATTTTGGTCATTTGATCAGAGCCGAAAAAATGCAGAACTCTCTCCTACAGGAGAAGTGAGGGCAGCAGAAAGTGGATAGGCCTGGATATAAATGGATGACAAATGTCAAGAGCAGTTACAGATGTGTGACATGGGTGTGAGAGAAAGGCACAAGGACAGATGAGTGTGGCATACCACGATAGCAGATCCCCTGACAGGAAATAAATGGGGTAACAGGGTGAGTCTTTCAAAAATCCAGCAAAGACACAATGCGCCAAACAGCCCTTTTCTCAGCTGCAAAATTCTATTGTAAGAACTTAATTTTGAAGACAAGGAATGGAAGATTACTGATTATTTTTCACTTACCCAGTCGACAACATCCTTTACAATCCCCAACCAATAATATCGGCTTTGAATTCTGTGCGCAGTCTTTTTCTGACCCAGATGGCAGCCAATATCAGAGAAGTGACATTCCAGGAATATCTGTCGTCGCTTCTCACGATCTGCCACCACTTCTCTCTTCTCATCCTTCTTTGGTCCCACGTAGTACAAACAGCCACCTTAAAACGACACAATACACAAGACTGCAAAACAGATCACAAACCAACGAGTAACACTGCTGGGCATTAATCTACCATAGGTTTTTCGATCAGGGGATCAATAACATTTTATTTTATTGACTATTTCAAACTTTTACTGTAAATACTTACAAAGGTATGTTACAGTAAAATGTCAAAGATTCCCCTCCATCTGCAGCTGCTTGTGAAATTGTGTACACGGCTCTCCCTTTTCCTAATGCTCCTAAGCTTCTGCTCTAACAGGACTCTTCTTCAGACTTATTCACTCAACACACTTCATTTTCCTGAACTGAATCAAGCAATGCATCGTTCCTCCTGACGTGCAACAGTCACGGAGCTGAATACCAGACTGTTGTCCATGCTCCTGGCCAGATCATAGTTTTTTTTTGCCAAACAACTCCAATAACTTACTCGCAAACATGATTTACTATCGGTACAACCAAGTGTCACGAACTTATTACCTTGAACTTATCCAAGCAACCTGTTAAAGCAGCTTCTAACATTTTCCCTATGACTAGAATACTGTGTGCAGTTCTGGTTAACTATAGGAAGGACCTGTTTGCACGGGAGAAGGTGCAAAGGAGATTCGCCAAGATGTAAAGGCATGTAAAGCCTCAGTTATGAAGTGAGTCTGGAGAAGCTGGGTTTATTTTCCTTGGCACAGCGGAGGCTCAGGGGGAATCTGATTGTGAGTGATAAAGACAGAGGAGAGTGAGAATCTCTTCCCCATGCAGACGTATCAAAGATGAGAGGGCACAAGTTTAAGGTGAGGAATAAACAGGGAGGTGAGGAATAAACAGGGAGGTGAGGAATAAACAGGGAGGTGAGGAATAAACAGGGAGGTGAGGAAATTCTTTTCACACAGAAGACGGCAGATAACGGAACATGCTGTCTGGAGGCAGATGCTGTCTCCACCCCACCCTCTCCCCCCAACCCCACCCCCCTCCCCAACCGGACCACCCCTTTCCCCCACCCCACCCACCTCTCCCCCCAACCACACAGGACCCCACCCCACCCTCCCCCTCCCCTCCACCCCACCCCACCCTCCCCTCTACCCCACCCTCCCCCTCCCCTCCACCCCACCCTCCCCTCTCCCCTCCACCCCACCCTCCCCCTCCCTCCCCCACACCCACATCCCCTCCCCCCCAACATCCCATCCCCCTCCCCCCCACCCACATCCCCTCCCCTTCCACCCACATCCCCTTCCCCCCCATCCCCACCCTCTATCCCCACCCTCTATCCCCTCCCCCCCACCCCATCCCCACCCTCTATCCCCTCCCCCATCCCCTCTCCCCCGCACCCCCATCCCCTCCCTCTCTCCCCCACCATCCCCTCCCTCTCTCCCCCCCCATCCCCTCCCTCCCACCCCTCCACCCCACCATCCCCTCCCTCTCCCCCCCCTTCCCCTCCCTCCCACCCCTCCACCCCACCATCCCCTCCCTCTTCCCCCCCCCGACATCCCCTCCCCCTCCCCCCCCCAACATCCCCTCCCCCTCCCCCCCCACATCCCCTACACCTCACCCTCCCTCCCAACATCCCCTCCCCCTCCATCCCCTCCCTCTCCCCCCCATCCCCTCCCTCCCACCCCTCCACCCCACCATCCCCTCCCTCTTCCCCCACCACATCCCCTCCCCCTCCCTCCCCACATCCCCCCCCTCCACCTCCCCCCCACATCCCCTCCCCCACATCCCCTCCCCCTCCCCCCCACATCCCCTCCCCCTACATCCCCCTCCCCCTCCCCCCACATCCCTCCCCCTCCCCCCCACATCCCCTCCCCCTCCCCCCCACACCCCTCCCCCTCCCCCCCACATCCCCTCCCCCTCCCACCCACATCCCCTCCCCCTCCCCCCCACCCACATCCCCACCCCCTCCCACCCACATCCCCTCCCCCCCCCCCCACCCACATCCCCACCCCCTCCCCCTCCCCCCCACCCACATCCCCCACCCCCCCCCCCCCCCCACATCCCCTCCCCCCCCCCCCACCCACATCCCCTCCCCCTCCCCCCACATCCCCTCCCCCTCCCACCCACCCACATCCCCTCCCCCTCCCCCCCACCCACATCCCCACCCCTCCCACCCACATCCCCTCCCACTCCCCTCCCCTCCCACCCACATCCCCTCCCCCTCCCCCCCACCCACATCCCCTCCCCTCCCACCCACACCCCTCCCACTCCCCTCCCCTCCCACCCACATCCCCTCCCACTCCCCTCCCACCCACATCCCCTCCCCGTTCCACCCACATCCCCTCCCCACCACCCACATCCCCTCCCCCTCCCCCCCACCCACATCCCCTCCCCTCCCACCCACATCCCCTCCCCTCCCCCCCACATCCCCTTCCCCTCCCCCCCCCTCCCACCCACATCCCCCTCCCCTCCCACCCACATCCCCTCCCCTCCCCCCCACATCCCCTTCCCCTCCCTCCCACATCCCCTTCCCCTCCCTCCCACCCACATCCCCTCCCCTCCCCTCCCCCCCACATCCCCTCCCCTCCCCTCCCCCCCACATCCCCTCCCCCACCCCTCCCCCCCACCCACATCCCCTCCCCCTCCCCTCCCCCCCACCCACATCCCCTCCCCCTCCCCCCCCCCCCACCCACATCCCCTCCCCTCCACCCACATCCCCTCCCCTCCCACCCACATCCCCTCCCCTCCCACCCACATCCCCTCCCCCTCCCCTCCCCCCCACCCACATCCCCTCCCCTCCCACCCACATCCCCTCCCCCCTCCCCTCCCCCCCACCCACATCCCCTCCCCCTCCCCTCCCCCCCACCCACATCCCCTCCCCTCCCACCCACATCCCCTCCCCCTCCCCTCCCCCACCCACATCCCCTCCCCTCCCACCCACATCCCCTCCCCCTCCCCTCTCCTCCACCCACATCCCCTCCCCTCCCACCCACATCCCCTCCCCCTCCCCTCCCCCCACCCACATCCCCTCCCCCTCCCACCCCACATCCCCTCCCCCTCCCACCCCACATCCCCTCCCCCTCCCACCCACATCCCCTCCCCCTCCACATCCCCTCCCCCTCCCCCCCCACATCCCCTTCCCCTCCCCCCCAACATCCCCTTCCCCTCCCCCCCCACCCACATCCCCTCCCCCTCCCCTACCACCCACATCCCCTCCCCCTCCCCTACCACCCACATCCCCTCCCCCTTCCACCCACATCCCCTCCCCCCCCTTCCACCCACATCCCCTCCCCCCCTTCCACCCACATCCCCTCCCCCTCCCCCTTCCACCCCCTCCCCCTCCACCCACATCCCCTCCCCCTCCCCTACCACCCACATCCCCTCCCCCTTCCACCCACATCCCCTCCTCCCCCTTCCACCCACATCCCCTCCCCCTCCCCCTTCCACCCACATCCCCTCCCCCTTCCACCCACATCCCCTCCCCCTTCCACCCACATCCCCTCCCCCCCCTTCCACCCACATCCCCTCCCCCTTCCACCCACATCCCCTCCCCCCCTTCCACCCACATCCCCTCCCCCCCCTTCCACCCACATCCCCTCCCCCTCCCACCCCCTCCCCCTCCACCCACATCCCCTCCCCCTCCCCCCCACCCACATCCCCTCCCCCTCCCCCCCACCCACATCCCCTCCACCCCCACCCACATCCCCTCCCCCCCACCCACATCCCCTCCCCGTCCCCCCCCACCCACATCCCCTCCCCCTCCCCCCCACATCCCCTCCCCTCCCCCCCCCCACCCACATCCCCTCCACCTCCCCACCCACCCACATCCCCTCCCCCTCCCCACCCACATCCCCTCCCCCTCCCCTTCCACCCACATCCCCTCCCCTTCCCCACCCACATCCCCTCCCCCTCCCCACCCACATCCCCTCCCCCTCCCCTTCCACCCACATCCCCTCCCCCTTCCACCCACATCCCCTCCCCCTTCCACCCACATCCCCTCCCCCTTCCACCCACATCCCCCCCCACCCACATCCCCTCCCCCTTCCACCCACATCACCCCCCCCTTCCACCCACATCCCCTCCCCCCCTTCCACCCACATCCCCTCCCCTCCCCCCCCACCCACATCCCCTCCCCCTCCCCCTTCCACCCACATCCCCTCCCCCCCTTCCACCCACATCCCCTCCCCCTCCCACCCCCTCCCCCTCCCCCTCCACCCACATCCCCTCCACCCCCACCCACATCCCCTCCCACTCACCCCATCCCCTCCCCCGCCACCCACATCCCCTCCCCCTCCCCCCATCCCCTCCCCCGCCACCCACATCCCCTCCCCCTCCCCCCATCCCCTCCCCTCCCCCGCCACCCACAACCCCTCCCCCCCCACCCACATCCCCCCCCCCACCCCCTCCCCCCCCACCCACATCCCCTCCCCCCCACCCCCTCCCCCCCCACCCACATCCCCTCCCCCCCACCCATCCTGACTCCCCCCCCTCCTGACTCTCCCCCCCCTCCTGACTCCCCCCCCCCTCCTGACTCCTCCCCCCCCACCCTGACTCCTCCCCCCCCACCCTGACTCCTCCCCTCCACCCTGACTCCTCCCCCCCACCCTGACTCCTCCCCCCCTCCCTTGACTCCCCCCCCCACCCTGACTCCTCCCCCCCTCCCTTGACTCCCCCCCCCACCCTGACTCCTCCCCCCCCACCCTGTCTCCCCCCCCCCTTGACTCCCCCCATCCTGACTCCTCCCCCCATCCTGACTCCCCCCCCAATCCTGACCCCCCCCATCCCTGACCCCCCCCATCCTGACACCCCCCCCATCCTGACTCCCCCCCCATCACTGACCCCCCCCATCCCTGACCCCCCCCATCCCTGACCCCCCCATCCTGACTCCCCCCCCATCCCTGACCCCCCCGCCATCCCTGACTCCCCCCCATCCTGACTCCCCCCCCATCCTGACTCCCCCCCCCATCCTGACTCCCCCTCCATCCCTGTCCCCCCCCATCCTGACTCCCCCCCCATCCCTGTCCCCCCCCCATCCTTGACCCCCCCCCATCCTGACTCCCCCCTCCCCCCCAATCCTGACTCCCCCGCCCAATCCTGACTCCCCCCCAATCCTGACTCCCCCCTCCCCCCAATCCTGACTCCCCCCCCCAATCCTGACTCCACCCTCCCCCCCAATCCTGACTCCCCCCCCCAATCCTGACTCCCCCCTCCCCCCCAATCCTGACTCCCCCCCCCCAATCCTGACTCCCCCCTCCCCCCCAATCCTGACTCCCCCCCCCAATCCTGACTCCCCCCCCACAATCCTGACTCCCCCCTCCCCCCCAATCCTGACTTTCCCCCAATCCTGACTTCCCCCCCCAATCCTGACTCCCCCCCCAATCCTGACTCCCCCCCCAATCCTGACTCCCCCCCATCCTGACTCCCCCCCCAATCCTGACTCTACCCCCATCCTGACTCTCCCCCCAATCCTGACTCCCCCACAATCCTGACCCCCCCCATCCCTGACTCCCCCCCATCCTGACTCCCCCCCCATCCCTGACTCCCCCCCCATCCTGACTCCCCCCCATCCCTGACCCCCCCATCCTGACTCCCCCCCATCCTGACTCCCCCCCCAATCCTGACTCTCCCCCCATCCTGACTCTCCCCCCAATCCTGACTCCCCCCCAATCCTG